>NC_087347.1:32836136-33139166 GCF_030014295.1 Loxodonta africana | reverse complement strand
ACCAAATCAAATTCACAAGGAGCCAATTAACCAATTAAAAAGCATTTTTCAGCTGATATTCTGGTGTGGCTAGCGAATGACAATCGAAAGTCTCTGATTAACAGTTACTAAAAACCCCAAATATCCAATGTATAGAAAACCAATAGCTAAATATTTCACAGAAATTGCATATGAATCTATCTTTACTCTTTAAGAAATTCGTGAAAATTATTTGAGAAATAAAAACCTGTTCTACTAAAGCAGTAGTAACATTATGTTAAAATGTAAAGACTGTACTGTCTACGTTGCGGCAGTATAACTTCTATCAAACCAATAGCCAAATTAATTTAAAAAAATAATCTAATGCTATAAAACCCATTGTAAGAGATTAACACTAATTTAGTATATAGCCACTCACTAACTTTAATTGGTTTTTCTTTCTACATGTAAAGGAATTTCAACAACTGCTGCTAGAATAAAATTGTCTTACAAGTGCTTCCCATTAAAAAAAGAAAGAAAACTTTTAAACAAATAAATGTAACTAGTTCATTGGTAATTTGAAGACTAGGATGAACCACCTGAAGCTAATAAACTGCAAAACGTATTCATGACGGTGGCTTCATCAATAGTATTCTCTATACTTTTGCTTATAATTCAAAAGTCTTTACAACTTAGAGATCTTCTCACTTTATAATAACCTGAAGTTTTGAGAACTGTAGTAAGGATGTGAACAGGAAAAGTTATCTCCAAATAATCAGAATTAATTTAAGAATATGTACATAATGCAGTAGATAATTTAGTTTTCTTTTATTAAAGCCTTGTTGAAAAAATTTTTTCCTTCATCTATCACCCAATAGAAAACTTTTAAGTTATATTTACATCCAAATTATATATATAAGAATATGTAATATACATAGCATACATACATACAAGGATATAACACAGACCAAAAGTATAAGGGAAACACAAAGTTTCAAATTACTTTGAGTACAGGTAATAGAGCATTTGCACTTGACAAATGAACTGACAAAACCTATGATTAAGAAAAAAACAAACCATATTCTTAATAAATAAGTTATTTTAACTTCTGTCACTTCTGAGTATGTAAATTGGTCTTTTACTACACAAAAACCATGTTTACAACATCAATGAATGGCTGTTGATCAAAAATAGCCAAAACTGTCTATTCCTGAAAACTCAAAACATCCTTCCAGATTTTCTCAGTTCTTCTCTGGATAATCTAAAACAAAACGCTTTCACTTTGTTAGAGAAAAGGATATAAATGAGTTCCATAAATTCGCAGTCACACTGTACTTCCAATATTTTGAAGGAGGAACTTTCACATGTTCTAAAAAAATAAGAGAGCAGATACCACTAATTCTACCACTGATGGACTACCTTTGTACCAAGGCAGTATAAAATCATTTCATTTTTTTACTGTTTAAAGTCCTTTGGAAATGACGTGTTTCCATATTTTTTACCCAACAACAAAAACAACAAATCCAGTCACATAAGCCAGGCAAGTCAAAACAATAATCAGCAAATCCTAACACTTCTTACCTGATACAGGTAAGCACCAGCTCCCAAATGCCACCTTGGGATAGTTCAGACTAGTAAGCAGACTCATGTTTTATGACACTAAATTGAACAGGAATAAATCTCTGTTGCTCTTTCTTTAGCAAAATCTATCGCAGTAGCTACACACCACAATGTGAGAGGACTCCACAGACCTAACAAATTCAAATCTGTCACTAGAGAAATGGAAAAAAAAATCATAAAATGAAGACTTACTGCTTGTCATGTGACTTGGTGAGGCATGCTGTCCATTGGGTGTGCTTGACGTGAGGTCAATTGCCATATTGGAGTGCTCCCTTTCAGGTGAAAGCTCATTGTCACCTGCTTGCACAAAATAAAATCTTTTGGTCTCTGTTCATTGTCACATAATATCTAATTATTTAACTTTGCTCTATGCGGTGTCACTCTTAGTCTTGAAATTTTGATGTGATAACCTTTTCACCTTAAAAGAAGCTATAAAAAAATATCCTTTAGAAATAAAATAGTAAATGCACGAAATTACTAAAAGCCATAGCCAGCCCATAATAAAAAATAAACAAAATGCATCATTGCAATACCTTTATCTGTAAAATAAAGGGAAGAGAAGCAGTTGATTTCTAAGGTAACTTTTAATTGAAAAAAAACTTTTAACATCTAATTTAATTGTTAAGTATACTGTATTTATACTGAACATTTTCCAAAATGCTGGCTATCAGACAGTTGGATGTTTGAAAGGAGAGTTGGCTAAGAAAACGTCAACTTAAGAAAGCTAATTCTCTTTCACACTGCATGACCGAAAAATGAGGTTACAGAGTAGTAAATATTTAGTACACATGATTATTAGTTCACATATATGTAACCTGACCTATTCTAAACTTACAGTAAAGTTAATGAAAAACTCAAGTAGGAAAATGTTGATCTGCTAGGCTACTACTGATTTTAAATATTATTCTTAATACAGCAGACAGTATATTTCTATATTTCCTTCTTATTTTGTCTCTGTGCTGCTATTTCCTCAAACTAACTTAAAGGTGAGATTCTGAACAGATACAAAATAAGAGTCTGGAATTCTTGATAAAATCTTATAATTCATGTACTAAAACACAGGGAAAACAAAAGTAATTTTATTACCAATAACAAATTAATGAAAATGAATACTTACACGTTATATAGCCATCAATAGCCTCTGTTTCCATAGTCAAAGTGCAGTGCTGCAAAATAAAAGATTATACCCTTAAAACAATGAATCCTTTCAGTATCTGCCATTAAATGCTTAACTTATTTGAAGCTCCAAGCAGTTAGCCCATGTTGCTGCTGCTGCAACCTGTGCCCAAGAAACATGCTACAGTGTACTGTATGTGCTCATTTGCAAGTCACTGAACTCTTTCTGCAAATGATCTGATTCCTGCTGGAGATAGGATAGGAAAGATAAGTGTGCTTCAAGACGGGCTGTAGCAAGAAAGGAATGCCTCTCTTAATCAGAATTTACTTGGTTTAAAGAAAAAATATTGGGGGGGGGGACACGCTTCAAATATGCCAGCTTTAACTGGGATTTAAGTATTTTACCATTCACTAGTTCCCACAATCACGCTGCAGTTTGAAGACTTCCCCAGTATACAGATAGCTCTATTCACAATTGTTGCAAGTTGGTTCATCATGTTCTAATGGGGGGGGGGAGGGCAAACAAACATACTAAAACAAAACAAAACAAAAAACTTAGTGCCCAAGTGTGTCTCCAGATTTCTGCAGCAGTTACCCAACTCGCTGACTTGTATTGACATTTTAGCCTACCCCAAGTTCTGTTTAAGCACCTGTTCAATGTAACCTTAATTTCTTGCCAGATCGTGGAGGGGTATGAATGCCAAGCCTGCTTAATACATTCTGATGTTGAAAATTTCATAAACTTTTGTACAGTGGGGGAGGCAGACTCACTTTTTTTTTTTAAGTCTGGGGAACTATTTTCATGTACTAATGACACAAACAAGAACTTAATTCTCAGAAACAAAAGTAAATTGTATGCGATGACACCCTCTAGCTCTGATTTTACGTATTGAAAAGGTTAGTAATCTAACTGTACTCTTTGAAAGAAAAAGTTTAAAGAATTGACACATCCTAAGGAGATTTTTTTTTTACTCCCCCCCCCCCCCTTTGGCCCTGGTCCTTTTTGCCTTTAGTTTCAAAACTCTCACTGCACCAGCAGCTAAATTATTCACAATGAGCCATTTCTGTATTGATCGCCAAGTATATTTAGCCCTGGCTCCTGGAATTTCTCCATTACTTACTGGAAAACAGGCAGCTTCACTTCTTGTCTCCAAAACCACTTCCCTTCTCCCTCCCCTCCCCTTCTTCACCACCACCCTCCCCCCCCCAAAAAAACTTTTCTTCCTTTCTTTATGGAATAATCAGATCAAATTCCCAACTCAGTCACTACGTAGCACTTAAATTTCAACCTGCTGCACTGTTATCAAATTCTTTCAAATTATGATTACATAAGGCTTTAAAGAAAGGGATCTGTAAAGTTTAAAAGGGGAGCAGTTTCTTCGGATATTTTACAAATGAGTTTATCTCTTTAAAAATGTACACATTTAACACACACATATTAAAAAGAAAGAAACGTCAGGGAGAAACGAAATAAGTCTGCCCCATCAATGAAAGGGTTATTAACCCTCAGAGAAGGAAAGAAAGAGAAAGAACAGGAGAAAGAGAAACGAAATGTACATACAAAAGAAATTGTCCTTTGATTAAAAAAGATTCATCACCATTTCCAGCTCTGTCGGGAGATCTCAGCTTCTTCTAACTCCTCAAAGAGGAGGTGACAATGTCGGGCTGAAGATAAACGGAGGGAGAAAGAAAGAAGTTTTTTGTGTTTTCCCCTTCTCTCTTTCCCTCCCTTGTCCCCTCCTAGCCAAGCCCCCTGCAGAGTTCAAGGCGAGGAGGAAGGGAAAGCACTTTACAGGTGGGTCATTCGGAGCCCAAATCCAGCAAACAGATCGGCTGATAAACAAAACCAAGAAATGAGAGAGAAGGAACACCCCCCTTCTCCTCCTCCTCCTCCTCCTTCCACCCCTCCCCCTCGTCCCTTTGGGATGGTCTAGTAGGAAAAGTCACTCAGGAATGGCACCACGTACTTTCAGGAAAGAGGAAAAAAAAAGAGAGAGAGAGAGAGGTCAGTCAGTGCTACAGCAATGCGATTAACAAGAAGAGAAAAAACTTGATCCACCGGTTCCTTAAGAATCGACCAAAAGCTAAGACAAGAAAACCGAAAGAAAAGGGGGGTAAAAGGGAGGGACAGTCAGGCAGAACCCAGCGAGGAACCTAGGCCAACTTCACAGGACTGTTTTTGGCCCTTGGCAAAAAAAAAAAGAAATAATAATAATAATAATCTTAATTCCATCTCTTTCGCCCATACTAGAACCTGTCAAAGTGATTTAACTGCTGCCTTTTTACGTGTGTCAGACCAGTTTTGGGTTTTTCGTTTTTTTTTTTTTTTTTCCTTTTAATTCCGACAGGATCTGGGTATTACCTTCTATCTGGACAGCTGCAATTTATTCCAGGCTACCCAATTTCCTTGAAATTCAAGTTAAAACAAAGCAAAACAAGCCCAAATTCATGACGGCTTATAGAGATGAGAGCTGATTAATCAATTAACATCCCAGAAACAGATGACGAGGGGACGAGAAGACAGAGGACATCATCGTCAACCCGATTCCCTGAGCGCCCTTTACAGAAATCATTATCCTAATCATAATCACAATCCATCCCTCCCAGAGAAAAACATCTATATTATTATTATTACTGGTTAACAGCAACAAGTCATTTGATCACATCACAGTGCAAAACGAGATGCTATATAATTACACTTAACTTTGAAAACACTCCCCCCTTTTGCAAATCAGATACACATATTTATATATTATCTATGAATCAGAAGACAAAACAAGAGCTGTTCTTCACCACGCAAAAGCCAAGCGGAGATTTACCTCAGCAGTGCATGCAGTAAAATAATCCCATCACCCTTTTGTTTGTGTTTACTGTTAGTGTGTCCTCTCTCTTTCTTTCTTTCCTGTGCCTAACGTGTGTTTGTGCACTGCAGTTGGTGGTGGAAACTAAGGCAGTGGCTCTGTAGCTAAGGGTAATCCTGTTTTTACTTCCTCCATCTTCAGCGAGGAGCAGGGTTAGCCCGGGACAGCTGGTCAAACCCCGAGAAACCGATCCGGCGGCGCCCGAGCACATCTCCCCCGCCGGCCGGGCTCGCGCAGACGCCCACGGGCGGAGGGCGGGCAGGCGGCGAGGCCCGGGGCGCGGGCGGGCGAGCGTGCGTGCGCGCGCGCTTGCGTGCGTGTGTGCGGGGCCCGGGCGCCTGGCGCGTGGGAGTGTGTGTGCGTGTGTGTCCATGCGTGTTCACGCGCGGGCGGGCGCGCGAGGGCGCGTGTGCGCGTGTCTGCGCGCCCGGCCGCTCGGCGCGCTCGGCAATCGATTACAGGACAAGTGCTGCCCCGGCGGCTCCGCGACGCGCGCACTCCCTCGCGCCCACCCGCGCGCCCGGCCTCGTCGCCCCCCTCCCGGCGGCCCCCGGACCGCGGACCCCGCCCCCAAGAGGGGACCAGGTAACCAGTGTACCGGCGCGCCTTGGCGACCCCAGCGCACTCCTTCCGAGTCATAATAAATCTCACGTTTTCTGCCGGCTGGAAAGGAAGGGTTGGAACGGTGAAGGGAGGCTCATTTCGGCCGCGTGAACTTTTCTTTCCAACTGGGATTTGTGGTGAGGCCAGGCGAAAGGAGCAGGACGACGATCCGGGCGCCCGGCGCCGAACTCCGGGATCGGCGTCCTGGCCCCAGTCGGGATGTGCGCGTGGACCCACCCACTCGGGCTTCGCAATTAACTGTGCGGTACGGTTTCAGAAACAGCACCCAGTAACCCAGGATACGAATCAGGATAGAGAGGTCCTCGGGAATGGACCGAGAAAGAAATTCAGGTTTGAAATGAAGCTCAACTCGTACTATTTTCAAAGTGCTTTAACCTGCAAGTTTAAAATTAGTGTGTGTACTTGCTTCCTCGCCCCCGTGTGTATGCCACATCCCCCAAAGTCAAAGGAAAGGATGAGCGTCTAAAAAAGTTGTAGCCTGAGTGTAAAGTATTGCCCGTGAGTTTCATCAATTAGTTATGTCACAGCTTTTTTTTTTTTTAATTTGGAAAAAACTTTTTATCATTATGAGAAAAAGAAATGCATTTTCTTTCTTCAAATAGTAGCAGTTAGTACCTTTCTTGACCACATTTGTAAAAAGAGGGAATGGAGACTTCTCTAATTAAAGGGAAAAAGAAAATGAAAGGAGCTGAAAATACTGAACTGTGTAGTCTGGGTGGCTGAAGTTTGAAAACACATGAAATTATCAGGACTGCCAAGCAACATTTCTGAGAAAGTGTATTACAGATTGTGAAGAAAATCAATGTTGAAAGAGTAGGAACAGACACCATACACCTACTCCTTTCAAAAATCCCAGAAATACTTGAGTTTTTTTTTTTTTTCCTGCTAAGAAAAGAGCTGATACATTGAAAATAAAATCGTCAGCTATATCTTAAGCAACCACTCTGGGAAATTTTCAAGAATGTCTTTTATTTAGATTTTGGGGTGAGGGAGGAATTCATTTACATTGATACCACATAATGGGTACTCTATGACTTGTTTAACTCTATACTTGAATTTCATAACTTTTTAAAAATTGGTTCCATACATTGTATTTGCTAAACGATTGTACCAATAGACTCATTCTGTAATTATTTGAAATTATAATTGGTACCATACTGCAAACGATTAACCAATTTTCATAAAAGAGCAAATCATTTGGGCTCACTTTATGATGATTTTAAGAAAAATTGCAATTATATAGAGATATTACCCAGGTTACGAAGGAGATCCGTTCCAGAGTGTGTCTTTAAGTCGAATTTGTAGGTAAGTCAGAACAGGTGCATAAGGTTCTTATTTTGCACTCGGTTAGATAGAAGGTCATTGGTTCAAACTCACCAGCCACTCTGCCAGTGAAAGACATGGCAGTCAGCTTCTGTAAAGATTACAGGGTTGGAAATTGCAAGGGGCAGTTCTACTCTGTCTAGTAGGGTCAAAACCAAAAAAACCAAACCCTGTGCCGTCGAGTCAATTCCGATTCATAGCAACTGTAAGTCAAATCTGACTTGTCAACAAGGGGTTTGGTTTGGTTTGGTTGTAGTGCAGTTACAGCAAGTGAAGGTCATTGTGATGCAGTTGTGAGTAGGGGTTGGTTCAGTCCTTTAAAAGTGAGGGCAACTTACATAACATTAAAGGGAAAGTATGAGTTGTCCAGAAGTTGAATGTTCATAACCTGGGGACTTAACGTGTTGGTAAAGCAGACATTTGAACTTATTAGGCAATTGTCTAAATAGAAGTAATTTTCCTAAAATCATATTTTGGAAAGACTGAACAGGAAATTCCACAAATCGTCCTAATCATCTCAATAGACAGCAAAAATTTTAATCTTAAATTATCTCACAAAATTAGAATGTGTTCCCATCAATAAATGTCCAATATATAAAGAATAATATAACTTCTCTAAATTGGCATAAACTCTTCCTAAAAACTAATCCTGTGTTTAAGAATCTACAAAGATATGAAGGTCCATAGAAAAGATGGATTCAAACATATTCACAATTCAGATGAAATATCTTGTAGTTGAAGCAGTGTAATTGTTTAGTTGAAAAGGATCTATGGTGAAGTCTTAGGTATTCATTCTCTCATTCCCCAAAGCTACCACTTTGATATAGTCCTTGCCCCTGGTTGATTAGTGCTTGATTTTAGCTCCCTTGAAGTCTGTCCTTTTCATGTAGTTCATTGGCTCCCTGGTCACCAGAGGCACACTTTCTCCCTCTAGTGGCTAAGCGTTCAGACACTTTACATTCTGTTTTCCTGTCTCCAAAAGAAGTGGGGGATTAGGTAGGGGACGATGTATCCCAAATTTTAGAATGGCAGAGATCTCATGATCCCCTGTGAGAATTACCATCTTGGAAAACTTCCCTCTTTTTAACAAGCTATGTTTTTTTTTCATTTGCAGATCATGGTGTATCCAGCTCACCTTAAGGAAGTCAAAATTAAGTATACATACTGGCATTGGGGGTTGTATGTTATGACTCTGTAGTCTAAGATCAAGCCCTGTGTCACAATGGTTAAGCCTCTCAGGTGCTAACAGAAAGGTCAGCGGTTTGAAACCAACAGACGCTCTGCAGGAGAAAGATGTGGAAGCCTGCTTCCATAAATATTGCAGCCTTGAAAACTCTATGGGACAATTCTACCCTGTCCCATAGGGTCCCTATGAGTCGGAATCGACTTGAAAGCAGCAGGTATAGTCTAATAGTCCTGGTTCTTAGACTCGCGGTGAATTCCACTTGGGAAGGAACCCTGTGTAAGCTATTGTAATTCACTTTGCTCAGAATTCTTCTTGACATTTTTAGTGATTAGAGGATGGATTTATTTCTTTCAGGCACAGTGGTTAAGAGCTCGGTTGCTAACCAAAAGGTTTAGCAGTTCGAATCTACCTGCTGCTCCTTGGAAACCCTATGGGGCAGTTCTGCTCTGTCCTGTAGGGTCACTGTGAGTCAAAATCAACTTGACAGAAACAGGTTTTTTTGGTTTTGCCATAACTATGTTGTACACATTTTTAAAGTGCATATATAGTTAAACTGGGCCTAAAAATATACCACCAGGGGAGTAGTACCATAGTTTTCAGCCACTGTATCCAGGTGGATAGTTAAATTTCCACTGTGGGGAGGTGGGAAGAATATATGCCCCACCCTCACCATTTTTCACATAGCTGCTGCTTTCTGTCATCCTTCCTGTCACAGGCTCAGTATCACCCCAGAGAAAGACCTTTTCTAACCACCATAACAAAAATGCTTCTTCCCAGCACGAACCCCTTTCTTCTCTCTCTCAGCACCTTGCACATTTTCTTCATAATACAAATTGTAAATATTTTATTCATGTATTGAGTTTTTTAAAAAAATCTGTCTCCCCCATTAAAATGTGATACTGTTGGGGTTTTTTGTTCGTTTGTTTTGTTTTTTTGTAAATATACAGCAAAGGATACACCATTTCCGCAATTTCTACATATAGAATATTCAGTGACAATGATTACATTTTTCAAGTCGGGCAACCATTCTCGCTATTCTTTTCTAAATTATTCTGGCACCGTTAACTTAAACTGAGAGCAGAGACGGTAACTGTTTTGTTACCCATTCAGAGAATTTTTGGAAACTACACATTAGGAGCCCTGGTGGTCCAGTGGTTAAAGCACTCTGCTGCTAACCAAAAGCTCAGCAATTGGAATCCACTAGCTGCTCCATGGGAGAAAGATGTGGTAGTCTGCTTCCTTAAAGATTTACAGCCTTGGAAACCCTATGGGGCAGTTCTACTCTGTCCTGTAGGGTCACTATGAGTAGGAATCCACTCAGTGGTAGTGGGTTTGGTTTTGGTAATTACACTTTGTTTTATTTAGATGGCTGTATAAAAAAAAAAAAAAAATTTTTTTTTTTTTTTTATTATGCTAGATATAGGACGTAATCACCCACAGTCAGTGTCCTAAAAAAAAAAAAAAAAAAAGCTTAAATCCCTGAAAAGGTTAAGATAAACAAGCACATACAGTAAGACCCAGGGTTACGAAAGTCCAACTTAGGGACAACTTGGACAACTCGGACTTGTCCTTTAATGGTATGTAAATTTGCTCTCACTTTGAAAGGATTGAAACAACCCCTACCTGCAACAAACTCTTCATTACAATTACCTTCACTTGCTGCATGTGTAGCTTTTAAATCACTGAAAGGCTTCTAGTCTTGTCTTGCACTAAGACTAAATGAGAACCAGATGTACCTGTTCCGACTTACCTACAAATCGGACTTAAAGACGCAGTCAAGAACAGATCTCGTTCATAACTCAGGAAATGCCTGTACAGTCACAATATTTTAAAAGTGATTACTTGTTTTATTTTTGTCATGTGGTGGTGTTCTCTCTTTGAAGTGGTGTTCCCTTTTTAAGCAGCATGTGGAACAAAGGGCTCACTTACTCCTTTCTACCTGGATTGGCACTATATAGAAGCAAGGAAGCCAGAAATCGAACCATGGTTTAAAAAAAAAAAATTCTAAGATACTAAATCCAGATCATAAGTAAGAGTTGGTAATACATCCCAACTTTGCCTCCTTGAATACATTGATAGTTTGGGGTCTCTCCCCCTGGCATGTGAGTCTCACATAGTAAGGATCGTCTCATTCCGTCCATCTTGAACGATAGTTTCTTTTAACAATCTTTAAGAGTGTCACTTTGCAATTAAAGATAAGGCTCTTGTACAAATACCCATTCCCCTAGAAAAGGTAACCTTATGACTTAAATTCACACCTTGATAGGATAATATCAGATTTCTTTTGGAGAGCACATATTGATGTGGAGCAGATGCTAAGCTATCTCTGTGTCAACTGAACTATAAATTGTGAGATTTAGACCATGTGGTGGGGGGTTGGATAATGAGGTTGAGGACCAGAGAAGTTTCAGAATAAAAATGGAAGGATACATCTTTTTTAAACATGGCATTAAAATCCATCGTAGTTGTATTTAAAATGCAGGCATGTTCTACACTTGAGGAAATACGTTCCATTAGTGAAAAAATTAAGCAGTTTTGAGCTGGATCAAGTGTAGATACCTGACGTTCAGTAAACTCTAAAGGGCATTGGGAAGAAGTTTCTTTTAAGTAACCATAAAATTATAAAACGCTATGGCATTAAAGGTACATTGAGAGTTTTGGAGTTCCCAATAAAGTGTTAATACAAGAGAAAGGAAAAATTGTGTTCCAGTTTTGTCAAGACAAAGCCCACTAATAGAGGATAACAATAAAAGGAGAAGACATTGTCTGGTGAACATTCATTCAGATCAGGGCTTCGAACCAGTTCATTTTGGTTCAAACTTCTTTTGATAACTTGCATTCTTAACAAGCTCCCAGGAGGTTGTACATAAGAATCACCTGGGGATCTTGTTAAAATATGTATTCTGATTCAGTATATCTGGGGTAAAAATGCAAATTCTAACTTGTTAGAAATGCAAATTCTCATCAGGAATTCGATTCAGAAGGAACTGATTCGAAGCCCTGATTCAGATACAGAAAAAGCAACACCCTCTGTAATCTAGAATATTTTTCAGCCGCTAATTTTTTTTTTTTTTAAATGCAAGAGATTGAAAAGGAACTTACTTTCCTGGCAATAAGAAGGAAAGCCAAAAAGGATCACTTGAGTTGGGAATTGGGAGGTGAAAATGGGGCAGACTAGCCTAAAGATCTATAATACCAAAGGGCACATCCTAGCAGAGAGGCCCATAGACTAAAGCAAAATGATGACATTGTATCTCAAGGGAAACATTTAGTAGCTAAACCCGTGCCAATAACAGTGTGATCCTGTGTTTTTCTGTGAAAAACTCATGAAATTACATGTTTTGCGTTTGTGAGAAGCCTCAACTCTCTGTAAACCAAAATTCTTTCACGGTACAACAAAATCTAATCAATCCTGTATGTGCTGAACAAAGTAGACAAACATTATCAACAGAGAGTGAAGGAAAAAAATGCAGGAACTCAGCCATCCCCCGTTTTATAGCCAGTGGTAGCGACCTAGGGAATTAAAAGCCTTACAGCAATAGAACTGAGGAGCCATTTCCTGTCTAATAACTCCGAAAGAGGGTGTGTGCTATAGAAGAGGGAAAAGGATCAAAGAAAGGTCATTTACAGGTAGTAAAGTCAAATGTCACCCCCTACCCCCCAGTTCGCGTGACTTGTGGTTTAGAGAAAGGTTAGGTTAACGTGGCATTCTGAACTGTCTCTAGGCATGATAGATGCAGAAGAAACTAACACCGTCAGTATCTCTGCTAGCAGTTATGTTCATGCTTCAAAAGTGTACTTAAAAATTGACATCATGGTGAGCTGCTAGACACCTGGGAAAATCCCATTCAGTAGATTTAGAGTATCATCAAAAGTCCCATAAACTATATTCCAGAAATTGTTAATATCAAAAATACTATGTTTGAAGTATACTATTAAGGAGAATTAAATCCATATGGAGAATCTATACCACTTTAAAGTGATAATATAACTGATATTTTCACTTTCCATGAGACTATATTTGACAGTTCTCTTTATAAATAACATTTCTGTGTTTTGTACAGCCATTTTTTTTATAAGTTTTGACATATTTAGTTGTCCTTTCTAAGAACAGTAGGATGGATACCTGTGAACTTGAATTTCTGTAACCCCACAAGACTAAAGGCCAGATCCTGAACAGGGAACTCACTAATATCATGACCTTGTCATCTGACCGGACTTGTCTCCTGACCCTCGAGAATATCATAGACTCATCCTTTTGCCTTCTTAAGAATTTAGCCACAGTCAAGCCAGGCTACTTAAGGAGATTCGTAGAGACAACAGCATTTTTTGAGACAGGCTGTCTAAATGGAGCCATTCAGAAGTCTGAGAAGTAAACCAGGTGATCTGAGGAGAAAGGGGAGATTAACAGCATCAAATGCTGCCTGGATCAGTGACAGCAGAAGACAAAGTTGTTGAGAGAATAGGAAGTGAGGGAGTGAAGACCGTGAATATAGACAATAATTTCAAGCTTAGCTATAAAAAGAAAGGCAGAGACGAGTAGCTAGAGGAGGCTATGTGGTTGAGGAAATGTTTTGTCCTTTGGGGTTCTTTGTTTTGTTTTTTAAATAACACCAGTTTGTCTCAATGCTGTTGGGGAAAGTGTCAATAGCAATTAAGAGATTGAACATAGTAGAAAATTGGGAAAGTAAGGTCCCTGAGGAGGGTGGGAAAGTAAAGATTCTAGAGCACAGTGGGGTGATTAGCTTCAGAGAGGAGAGACACCTCTTGTACTTAAGAGAAGCAAGAAAGGATGGGACAGATGCAAATAAGTTCATTTGTTGATTTGATGGGAAGTTGAGGAACAGTTTGAAGAAGGTGTTAGTGATTTACTGAGAGCGAAGGGGAAAGTGACAGAATTGAAAGTTTAAGAGTGAATAAGCTTGAAATAGTTTCTATGAAAACTGGGGGAGTGGCTAACTAAAAAGATATGGAAAAATTAAGGAGAATACAGGACCCAGTTGAGGCTGGTGACCCCAAATAAGGCCATCATTATGCTGCTTAGTGCTATAACTATAGCTGAGCTCACAGCTCAGATATAATCCTGAAAAGAATGAGTCACTGGATTGATCCAGTGTGGAGATTTTGCTAGGTGGAGAGCTAGAAGAGAGTGAATCAAACCAGTTGATTTTAATGACAACAAACAAGTAGTGGACTACTAAGTAAGCTGTAAAGAGAAGGATGTTAACAGGGTACCGACAGAAATAGATATAAAGACTGGATCAGTGAGATTGAAGAACTTTCTTGTAAGAGGGAGAACTGAGTAAAAGATATGAAAATGTAGAAGATTTGGTGTTTCTGAAGGAGAGCAAAGTGCCAAGATCCAGAATGGGGGTTGAGAAGTCCTGGGCAGTAGAGGTTGGATTATTAGGAAAATGTTAGGATAATCAAGAGGCGGTAGGTCTTGGGGAAGAGGAGAAGATACTGAACTAGGTGCTAAAGTCTTCAGAGAATGAAGGAGTGTCCCTGGGAGGCTGATAAATAACTGCAAGGAGGAAGGATAGAAGGTAGCAGGAAAGAAGGAGCCTCCTAGGAACTGGGGTTTTACCCATAAATGCAAACATACTGTTCTGAAAGTGGCTTATATTTTATAGGGCACGCTGACTCCATTTTCTAACCCTGAGCTAGGTGAGTCATAAGAATGAGTAGCCTTCACTTAAGAGGACTGACTATAGGTAAGGTGACCATATGAGCCTGTTTGTCCAGAACAGTCCCAATTTACAGCTGTGGTCCTGAAGTAGTTATTACCCATTGTCATCTAGTCGATTCCAACTCATAGCAACCCTATAGGATGAAGTAGAGCTGCCCCATAGGGTTTCCAAAGCTATAAATCTTTACAAAAGCAGACTGCCACATCTTTCTCTCCTGGAACAGCTGGTAGGTTAAAACTGCTGACCTTTCAGTTAGCAGCTAAGCATAGTGCTCTGTTTTAATCTTAAGTGTCTTGGTTTCTATGTTAAATTAGAGGGAAAGTTGTGGCCTCAAGAAGACCTGTTTTATTTAGGAAATAAAGTTTTTTGTTGTTTTGTCTTTTTGTTGTTTCTTAAAGAAATAGGAGATCATATGATGGGTTTGGAACCCTGGTGGCATGGTGGTTAAGCATTCTGCTGCCAACCAAAAGGTCGGCAGTTCAAATCCACTAGCTGCTCCTTGGAAACTCTATGGGAGAGTTCTGTTCTGTCCTATCGTCGCTATGAGTTGGAATCGACTCAGCAGCAATGGGTTTTATGGAATGATCGATTTGCTTTCTAGCTTGTATATTTGTTCATTTTGCTTGAGGGAGGAGTCCCAGGGGCATAATAAGAAGAATTTGGGAGGAGATAAAACTGGAATATTGAGTCAGCAAAGGTGGACCAAATATACTGTTGAAACTGAGAGTGTGGAAAAGAAGAGTTGACCTGAGCTGGCACTACCATCTTCCATTCCTATCTCCATACCAACTTTCTGACTCCATCACCCTAGATTCAGATGGACAGCCAAGCTTTCACAGGTTAAATATATTATTACTGATAAATTTCTATTGTGGCCAGTTTGCAGCATTGAATTTACTGCAAGGTGAATGATTCAGGCAAGAGGTTTTTACAAACGTTTAACAGAGTCCAAGTCTCTGTAGGTCATTTCCGTACAGTAGCTTCTAACTGGGATGATAGCCTTCTAACACTTGCTGCACCTTGCATTTGTTTTGAAGTCTTTCTTCTTAACCTTGGCAGATTCAGCTTTCTTTCTGCCAACTCAATCCCATTACTTCTTTCAAAATTAGGGTAAGAAAGCAAGGCAACTTAAGGCCTCTGGATCGTATGAAGGCTTTGGTTTATTCATCGAAGTCACTAGATTTGCCAAGCATTGTACACTGAGAACTGATGATGAAAGGATTAGAATTCTTAAGTCAGTGACAATGCCAGAAAAGCAAGTAGAAATTACCAACCTTGCTCAAAGCAAAATACTCTTCAGTCTCTAGTCACAGCCGTAGGCTGAAACGTACCCTCAAAGAGCAGCGTAATATATAAACATATTGAAATTCGAGATTATTTTGAAAGATAATAACCCCACTTCTATTAAACATAGAAATTCCGTTACATCATCTTCATAGAGACCTTTAAGTCAATGAGGCCATTTGATTTTAGTCTGCAAATAATATACTGGAATGTAACTGAGGCATAAAGTTTATCAATGTAACATATGGAAATGTAGACAAAGCCATTCCCCTGAGATATGTGCATCCTTCAAACTCTATGACAAACATGTAAGTTAAAATGGGTGATATCTATTCACATTTGAAACACTTCAGTTTACAAATACACTGTCCACAGGAATTTTTAAAATAGTAAGCTTGCAATATCAATTTAAAACAAGACTCAATTTTTTAAAAACCTGTTTACAGTTTTTTCAGGATTACCTCATAATGAGAAAAATTATCCTCACCACCTAAAACCGGGGTTCATAAACATGTGTTCTGCCTGTAAGCAATATGCATTTTTAATATATTAGTTACATCTTTCATTGCCTGCAAAAATTCTAAGCTGTACTCATTCCCCACCCACAGCCTCCCAACCTAAAGTAATGGGAGTCTTGGAATAGTGTCACAGTTTGAAAAATACTCGCCTAAGACAGTGTTTTTCAAAATGTCAGATTGTAACCCATTAGTGGGTTGTATAGTTAATTTAGTGAGTCATAGCTAATATTAAAAAAAAATGAAATAGAATGGAATAGAGTGCATCATACATAATAAGTAAGGAGAAATAAAAAGGTAAACTTCTATTTCAGAGAAGCACATATCTGTGTGCTAGGTCACCATGTAAAATGTATTTTTTTATGGATTACAAGGTCAAAAACATTTGAAATCCACTGTTCAAGCCAGTGGATAAACAAATTGAGATATATCACTTCACTGAACTACCAAACAGCAATTATATACATAAATTCCAAAATAGTACGTTGAGTGAAAGGAGCCAGTTATAAGTGAGTTCTTGTATTGTTATTAATTTATAAAAATATAGAAAACTATTATATGTTGCTGATACATGTATATGTAGTAAACATATGATGAAATGAGAAGGAAAAAAAAGATAACACTTTTAGAATACCAGTAACTGGGGCAAGAGGGAGGAAGATGAGATGAATTTGGAGACCCAGACTCAAATGTATCTGCAGTGTTTAAGTTCTTAATAAACAAAATTCTAGAAGTCAGGAGAATTTTGTTCTAATTTTGTCTCTGCCATTAACTGATGGTTTTATTCCGATTGGTTCACTTCACTTTTCTGGTCTTTGTCTCTTCATATGTGAAATGAAGAGATTATACCACAGAGTAATCAAAGCTTCACCCTGGTAGGAAAGCTGAAACTGTGTAATGGAATTGTCTTTTAATCATGTAGTATTCAACCCATAAAACTTAAATGATTTCTCAGTTTGAACCAGCTAGTTAGTGGCAGAACTCAGGCTAGATAGAGCCCGGTCATCTGGAATGGCGCTCTTTCATTCTCTTTACCATGTAACTCTATCTTTGCTGAAAGATAAAAGGACATGACATCATTTTACCTAGGCTAATAAAGTCAAAAGATCACCATTATATTCCTCTTCACTATATAAAGTGCACCTAGTGATCAGTGGTTCTCCTAATGTTACTGAAGGAAAGAATGAAAGTTTCAAAAAACTAACTAAACAGAGTTGTTAAATATTAAAATCACTGGTCTCAGGTGACCTTTCAGTTTAACCACGCTTTATCTTAAGTGATTGATGGTAGCCATGTCTGGTTTCCTCTAGTTCTTTGATTCATAAATTGGAAAATAGGAAGAAATTCTGTTCAAGACTGCTTTGGGGCTACTGTTTGAAGTTGATCGATTGATTGATTCCCTAATTTTTCTTAAATTTGTTTGAACTCATACTACATTTAAAGAATAATAAAGAAGCAAAGGGGAAAGGAAAAGATTAAGAAACCCTGATTATGAAAACATTACAAACACAAAGCTTATTTCTGATCTCTTTACCACCAGGCAAAGAAGGAAACACACCATTGGTTACATAGCTCTAATTGTCTAGGAAACCTGTGTAATCGTCAGCCCAAACAAACAAAAGAAATTTTTCCAACTCAGTACTCCGAGAAGAATTTGTTTCAGGGATTACTGAGGAGTGTCATTGATGGTGCAGTGATTAGGAGTTTTAATCCAAAAGGCCCAGGGTCAAGTTTTAGCTCTACCAATCACTGGCTTACTTAATAGTTGGGCAAATTACCTAATCTGTCTGTGCCTCAGTTTCCACATCTAGCAAAAATAGTAATAGTTCTTCATATATATATGTGGGTATATATTGTATATAGGTATAGGTATGTGTGTGTGTGTGTGTATGTGTATTTAAATAAGAATTAAATGAGTTAACATTTGTAACAGACCCAAGCAAGGCTGAAAACAATGCCTGAACCCTGGCAAGGAGTATATCCTTGTTACTTTAACAAGTTAAGCAAGCAAATGTTATTAATAGTAGTTTTGCAAAATGCCTGCTTAAGTTAGCATGGTTGAACAGTTAGCAGTGGCATAAAATCTGCCCATTGCTTTGTATATTAGCATACTGATCTCATTCACAGTATTTTTATCAATTTCTAAATACCAGGCATGCCACTAAAAAACAACATGCTTATACACCCTTTCTCAAGCACATAGTTCAGAGTATCCGTTTCTCCTGCTTCCTCTTCAAGGTGAGATCCTCATAATAAGATATGTCAGGTTCTGATTTCTCTGTAAGTTAGAGCATCTATGTCATTGCCTAGAAAACCCTCACACAGGAACAATCAGGTCAGCTAGCCCATGCTCCTCTGGGGGTTCAAGGTGTAAGACGATTCGCAAATAAAGTTGTCTCCCCAAGACTAAAGCCTTTCCAGTTTTTATCTGTTTGTCCTCCTTGGGAGTTTCCAAAAGGAAAATTTTGGCCTAATCATTGGTAAATAAAGTTAAAATCAAAGATACAAAATAAACTAATTCTAGACAAAGAAGAAATGGGTATGAAAAGATACATTGTATCACCTCTTTGTATGCAGCTTTCCTTCTGTTGAATCTACTCCCCACTTCTTGTTTCTGCCCGTGAACTGTGCTGATGCCACCATGCATTATAAATGCATACTATGTAATTCCATTTAGGCTAATTTATGTAGCATCTACTATCTACATCAGTGTTATCACTTAACTGACAATAAAATGTATATTTTCACGCATGCATATCTTATCTCCCCCACTATATTAGAGCATTTTTAGAGAAAGGAGTGAATCATTCTTTTTTATAATGTTTCTATCACTTAATATAGTGGTTCACACAGATTTGGTGCTGTGTTTGTTAATAAAAATTATCATAGAGATGGAATCCTTTGTCAATAAACTACTATAAAATATCCCAATGCTGTCTAGCCATTCATTCATTAAAAACCACTTCTAATGCAATTTCCTTTCCCTTTTTCTATATTCAAGTATCTGTGCTACTTATTTAGGTCTTTGCACTTTGGCTAAATCAATCAAGCTATTATTGTCTTTTGCAGTTATTAAACATCTCTTTGGTTTAGCCTGAATCTTTTCAGTATTTGTAAAAAACCTATTAAGTGTTTTTATACCTTTTTTTTTTTTTGGAGTTATACTATTAAAATAGTCTTTCGATTCACATTATACACCTCAAATACTGGTGTCTATTTAGAGTGCTATATTCATGTTATGTACTTTAAAAAAGCTAGCTTATGTCTTAAAACAGCATATGACTTCGATGTGGTCACAGAAAACCAGGATTAAAGCCTAGCTTTCAGAAACACCTGTTCCTTATTCTCAATTTCTTTTAACTCAGGCTAGAGAATATGGTGAACTTAGACTTTTTCTTTCTTTTTTGTTATGTAATTTTCCAGTATTTTGTTTTTATCAATTAACAATGAAAAATTAATTTGGGCACTAAATTGAAAGTAAAGCTAAATTTACACACCACGGCATAATAGTAATTCAGATTTCCAGCTCGGTGCACCTTAGCCTTAATCTTTTGTGTTTTGGTTTAAAATGTTATATTCTATGGTAAATTTCTTTAAAAGCAGTATATTTTAGGAATTCTTGGAAGTTGTCTAGATTATCTCCTTTCTGTTCAAGTCCATATTTCTCATTTAGCTATATAAGAACTTTAAGTTTTTTATTGACAAATCCATGTCGCAAGCTAGATGGAGTTTTATTCAGTTGTTTTTATTGCAGGGAGTGAGAACTTTAATTATAATTAATTCACTTTTATTATTCTATTATTAATCTAATAAATATTTGAGGTTACTGTGGGAAATATTTGAGAATCTGACAAATTAACTAAAGAGGATATCAGTGACCATTAAGGTATAGATTTAAATTCAAAGTGATGAAAGCATTGTAATATATTCTGACACAACCCATTCATTTGATATATTGTTTATCGTATCTATGTATTTCAGGAGGTCATGGTCATAAACTTTGAATATCCTTTTTTAAAATCTCTAATAACTGAGGTGAAATTATGATTTAAAATAATAAAATTGTAAAAATCACTGTGGCTTGCAGATTATTAATTGTTACTGAGTTTTGATTCTTTCCTAAAGGTTGATATGTTGCTAACCATGTGCATAGACAGAATAATGTCGGTTTTAGAGAAATTATCAAATACATCTTGGATTAACAGCCAAAAGATCTTTTCAATAGAATTAATAAATTATTGCTTGGATTTATTTTTAACAAAGCAAATTTTATCAAGACTTATCTAGCTAAGCATAATAAAAACAATAGAAAACCAGAATCTCTCATTACCTGCTTCTATAATTGTGTATGCGTAAAGTATGCTTGAAGGCTTTGAAAGGAAAGATGGTGCAACTTGAATACTAATTTTGTGAATACTGTAATTTCACGTCTGCTATCCATGTTCAAGCTAGTTGTGCTCTGAGGAGCAGCTGAGGCTTTATGGAAAACTTTGTAAAACATTCTATTCTTTTTCTTTGCATTATGTGCTCTGGGTATTTTTCTTTTGTGTTTTATTTTGAGAACATTAGTATGGAAACAAGATCTTTATTTCTTACCAGCACATCTGCTCTTGCTGCTTATAGATTACAAGAAGTCATCAGCCTCTGTGACATCATAATCATTTCCATGGCAACCAGTTTGGCTTACTTTTTTAAAAAGATAAAATGTTACAGAATGTCAGCCACAGTAAAGTGTTTGTCTCAAAACAGACAAATAATAACTTCCCAGTGTTCTATACCCACTGCAAGTGGTCCATTCCTACCAAAGCACCAAAGGCTTAGCTGTTGCATTTAATTCCCTTTAAGTCCATGTGACTTGCCAATTCCAATATCCACAATTCAGAGAAAGAATAGAATGTTTATGGAAACAAATTCTGAGGTGGCCAATTTCATTGTACCCATATGCCCTGTCACATGACTTGGCTGGTGTTAGTTCAATAAGATAGAAAATATATGAGACCTTGGTATTTTATGTTCTACAGCAAATAAGGATACAGATTTGAATAACAGCTGGAAGGATCATCAAGCCCTTTACTCAAAATGATTTTATGAACAGGCACTGCATTCACTCAGCCACTTCAATGCTGTCACTACTATGATGAAATGTGACTATGAGAGAACTTAGAACATAATCATTTGGATGGCAAGCCAAGGCTGCTAAAGAAGGCTGGCATGTTCTACTACATCAGTATTTGTCAAATTTATGAAGTTTTAATTACAATAACTAAGTAATCCTTAAATATTTATCAAATACTTACTGTTTCATAGCACTGAATTAGGGATCATGTGTGATATAAAGCAGTACAAACACAATCCCTGAGCTCCTAAACTTACTGTTGACTGCAATGCCTAATTATTAGGATCAGCTTTATTCTTTTTTTCAATGAGCAGAACTGAAATATTTTTTAATTAAATCCATTTCCCTTTTGTTCATTGTATTCATTTCATAGGGCTGCCATTAAAAAATACCACAAGTTGGGTGACTTGTAAGAACAGAAATTTATTGTCTCAGTTCTGGAGACTAGAAGTACAAATCAGAATATCAGCAATTTCTTGTGAGAACTCTGAGAAACTTCCATGCCTCTCTCCTAGCTTCTGGTAGTGCCAAGCTTTCGTTGACTTGCAGCTACAGCATCAAATGCCATTCTCTATCTGTATCTTCTCCTATTTTATAAGGACACCAATCATATAGGATTCAGACTCACTCTATTTTAGTATGACCTCATGTTAACATAACTGATAATATCTTCAAAGTCCCTATTTCCAAATAAGGTCACATTCACTGGTATAGGGTTAAAACTTCAACATATCTTTTTGAGGGGACATAATTCAATCCATAACATTCATACTATTCCATTTTATCTAAAAAAGTATACATATTTCATATGAACCACAGTTAGTTCAGGAGAGTTGGTTAGCTAAGCCCAAGTAAGATGTTCTATGTTGAATACTAAGGAAATTTGGGGAAAGAGGGCTCAGCGGCAGCTGCTGACTGGGCACACTTGGATTCAGAAAGGCAGCAGTAGGATACTTTCTTAGGCTGGTTTCTCTGGAGAAGCAAAACCAATAAAGTGTATAAATATATAAATAGAGATTTATATCGAAGAAACAGCTTACGCAGTCATAGAGGCTGGAACATCCCAAGTCTGTGGATCAAGATAGAGGCTTCTCCTGATTGACTGTGAAGATTAATGAATCCCAGGATTTGCAGGCAAGACTGCAAGTCTTCTTCTGATTCACGTAGCTGGAGCAGCTGGCGAACCCAAGATTGGCAGGTTGGAGGGCAGGACTCTTGCTCACAGGCTGTGAAGATCGACAAATCCCAAGATCAGCAGGTAAGCTGCTAGCTCAAGTCCCAAGACCTGGAGGTCAGATGAACAAGAGGCAACTGTAAGATCCAGAAAGGACAAAAGCCAGAATGTCCACTTAAATTTGGATGCAGGCTACACACCCAAGGAAACTCCCTTTCAACTGATTGGCTACTTAAAGCAGATCCCATCATGAGGGTGATCACATATAAACACTGAGAATCATGGGCTAGCCAAGTTGATAAACAATCTTGACCATTACAGATACACAGCCCTGGATGTTGGTGTGAGGCCAGTGCTTGTCACATTGATGACAAACACAGAATTGTTAATCTTAAGGCAGGTAAAAAATTAAAGAGTAGACATTAGTACCAAGAAAAGGGCCCAAGCCAAAGAAAGAAGGCCAAGGGGATCTATCTAAGCAGAGGTGGGAAAGTGATGGGCAAAGGTCAAAATGGAGGACAAATGATAGAGGTCTAACGTGTGGAATGGGCAGTTTTATAGACACCTAACTCATGAATATCAGGAGCCCAGCCAAGCAAGACTGAGCTCAGACATAGAATATGTCTTCACTGTAGTATTGGCGGACAAGGCAGAAACAAATTAAGGAAGATCTAAAGTATTAAATGTATCAAAGAGTAAATGTCACATATGCACATTGACTTAGTTTTGTCTAATGCTGCCTTAACAGAAATACCACAAGTGGGTGGCTTTAACAAACAGAAACTTATTTTCTCACAGTTTAGGAAGCTGGAAGTTCAAATTCAGGCTGTCATCTCTAGGCAAAAACTTTCTCTCTTTGTTGGCTCTGGAGGAAGGTCCTTGTCTTTTTTGAGCTTCTGCTCCTGGGTGATCTTCATGTGGCTTAGCATGTGTCTTCCTCCATTTCTGCTTCTCTCCCTTCCTTGTCTAACCTGTTTTATATCTCAAAAGAGATTCACCCTACACTAATCCTGCCTCATTAACATAACAAAGACAACCCATTCCCAAATGGGATTATAACCACAGGCATAGAGCTTAGGATTTACAACACATATTTTGGGGAGGCGCAATTCAGTATATAACACTCTAATCTTTGGTCCGCCAAAATTTGTGTCCTTACCACATGCAAAACGCATTCACCCCTTCACATCACATCATTCCAAAAGTCTTAAATCAATTCCAAGTCCAAAATCTCATCTTCTGAATAATTTAAATCAAATGTAGGTGAGAATTTAGGAATATCTGATCCTGGAAAAAAAAAAATTCCTTTTCATCTGTGAACCTGTGAAATTCAGACTACAATTTTCCGTCTACAAAGTGCATTGGTGGAACAGGCACAAGGTAGACATTTCCATTACAAATGGGAGAAATTGGAAGAAAAGAAGAGATAACAGGCACCCAGCAAGCCCAAAACCCAGCAGAAAAATTCACATTAGCTCTCAAGGCTTGAAGATAATCTTCTGTTCTCTGAGATCACCTGGGCAATGGTCCTGCCCTCCAGACTCCAGGTGTTGGCCACACTCTCTGGATTCTGAGAGGAGACCCCTCAGCTTTTGGCCTCAGACCCGCCCTCCAGGCACACTGGGATGGCAGCTCTGATCCCTTTGCTCTGGTGGCCCCATTCTCCTAGTCCATTTGAGCAGTGACCCCACCCACTTGACACTGGCAGGTCTCACTCTTCTGCACCTTTAGCATGGTAGCCCTGCCCTCTCAGCTGTGGGCAGTGGCCTCATCTCCCAGCACACCTTAATGGCAGCCTCACACTCCAGAATTGAGTTGGAGAAGATATGACTCTTTGAAACCTAGGAGGCTTTGGCCACATCCTTTGAGATCCAGGAGACCATTGCCCCACCCTTTGAAACCAAGAAGGCCCTGCGTCCTATGCTCTTTTCAGCAGATCTGCTGATCTCTGAGCTGCTCCAGGAATGTCCTTTTCTTTTCTTGGAGGACAACAGATGCAGCTCTGTTGGCCTGTTTCATGCCTGTAGAATTCTAAGAAGCAGACAGCGTTCTCTCTTTTCCTTCTTTCTCTGTCTCCTTCAATTTAAGCTGATGGGGGTTTTCTGCTGTGGTAGTTGGTTAGATTCATCAGTCACAGGTTTAATCTCTTTGACAAAAGATTGTGTAGCCACACCCTTGGTGAAAATTCTAGGACATATGTCCTCAGTTTGTACAACTGAATATTCCAAATCTTTAAATTCTATTTTCATTTTGCCCAGTTCATTTATAAGTCCCTCTCTTTCCTCTCTCATTTTATTATAAGCAGCATGGAGAAACCATGCAGCCCGTTTAAGTTTTGCTTAGAAATCTCAGGCAGATAGCCAAGTCCATTACTTAAAAGTTCTACCTTCCACCAAACATTTGAACATAATACAGACAAGTTCTTCACCACTGCATAAAAAGCATCACCCTCCCTCCATTGTCTAATTGCATGTTCATCATTTTATTTTAAAGCCTTACCAGAGACACATTTAATATCTACATTTCTAGCAACATTCTTTTGCTGGTGCCATATGTATTCTCTAAGGTGATAAAGATTTCTCTACGGCTCACCTCCCTTCCTTCTGGGCTTGCACCAGAATTGCCTTTGACATCCATAATTCTACCAACAATCCCTTCAAGACCATCAAGGCTTTTACAATTAGACACCTTAAAACTGTTCCAGCCCTTACCAATTACCTAATTCCAAAACCACTTCCACAGTTTAGATATTTGTTAGAGCAAAAACCAAAAACCCACTGTTGTCAATTCCGACTCAGGGTTTCCTATGTTAGAGCAGCACCCCGTTTTTCCAGTACCAAATTCTATCTTAGTTATCTAGTGCTGCTATAACAGAAATACAAGTGTGTGGCTTTAACAAACAAATTTATTGTCTCACATTTTAGGAGGCTAAACATCCAAATTCAGGATGCTGTCTCTAAGAGAATGCTTTCTCTCTCTATTGGCTCTGGAGGAATGTCCTTGTCTCTTTTGAGCTTCTACTCCTGGGTGGTCTTCATATGGCTTGGCATCTCTCTTTCCCCATCTCTGTTTGCTGGCTTGCTTTTAATCTCTTATATATCTCAAAAGAGATTGACTCCAGGTATGCCCTACATTAACCCTGCCTCATTAACACAGCAAAGACAACCCATTCCCAAATGAGATTATAACCACAGGCACAGACGTTAGGATTTACAACACATATTTTGGGGAGACACAATTCAGTCCATAACATACATATTCATATTTTTTATTGTTATTTTTCATTCACTTATTCAATGCCAAGCACTCTACTGACAAAGTCAACTTTATAAAACACATTATACTGGCTGAAACAGAGACTGAAGACTTAATTCAGCAAGTAAATGGACAATTAAAATACATATCATATGTCAAGAAGGAAATAAACATGATGTCATGATAAGGAATAAAGGAGTACGCGAGTGGATGTGCTACTTAGGTATCACTGAAGGCTTCTCGGAGGAGATAACGTTGATTTTAAAACAATCTTTTTGACCCCCATCTTCACCCCCACTATGACCCACCAAATTTAGGACTCAGAATATTTAGCACATAAGTCCAACATTAGCCCCATTCCCAAATTTTGTAATCAACCAGTAGCCTCCCTAGGCCCAATGATTAAACCAAACCCACTCCCATCGAGTCGATTCTACCACCCAAATCTTCACTTTACTGAAATGCCCCAGATGTCTCTCCAGTCCCCAAGGTCAGATGACATCCTTGTGCTGATTTGTCTTGTTACCACTTAAGCCCCGTGATCATTTCCATGATGATAAGTCCCAAATTTGAAAATTGCTTATCATAAGGGTAGAGGTTTCTACTTTTTAACAGAGGCTAATGTTTGTAATAAACAGGTCCAAAAATCTCAGTGGCTTAACACATTAGAGTTTGGTGAGATTCAGAATCTATCCCAACCGTGGCTCAATCATTCCTTTGAGGGGCTAGAGTCCTTACTGGCTCCTCTGTATCTGCTGTGCAGAGTAGAAAAGGAAGAAAGCAAAGAATCACAGGAAAAGAAAGAAGAGGATCACTACTATGTACCACTTCTGTGCACATTGCATTGGCCAGAACTCAATCATATGGCATACCCAACTACAAAGAAGGCTGGGACATACAGTATTAACAGTGTGCTGTGAAGCAAAAGAATTAGTTGGTGAGTACAAAGCCTGTGCTTTTATTCACCAATATCCATTTCATTCTTTTTCCCACACACAAAAAGTATCCTCTCTCCTCCATTCAGCTCAGGATCTCCTCAACATGTCTGTTGCAGCTCCCTCTGGTCCAGCTAGGACTGGCTTCATAGCAGACAAGCTATGCAGCTTCACAGGACTCTATATCCAGATGGGCCCCCGCAATTGGTTTAATGCTCTGCAGTCACTGTCTTGAAATCCTTAATAATTCTATCTTTGAACTTGCTTTTTGTAGGTGAAGTCTGATGGGACAATGGAGCACGCAAGTGAGCAGAGAAAATAAACCCTATTTGTAAGTGCTCCATTTCTTGCTGCCACATTTATATATAGCATTCATGATGCCCCAGGAGCACAGAATTCCACCGGATCCTCAATGCATGGGAGTTGAACTGGATCTAAAGCAAGTACAGAGTAAGCATGTTACACCTACAACTAAGCAAACAGGACATTGAGAGCCCTGAGAAGCCGTGCTTTCCACTTGAACCAGAATTTACTTCTAACACAGGAAGATGTCAGTGGTTTTCTAAGAAACAAAAGACCAGGGAACCCTATTATATTCATTTTTACTCATGCTATCTTTCCTTAAAAAAAAAAATTTTTTTTTTTTTAATCTTTCCTTATATTAGCCGACCACTTACAATGAAGTGATGACATAGAAGGAAGGGGAAAGATAAAGCAGCCATAGTTTCTTTTCCTTTTAGTTAGTACTCACAAAAAGTAAGTCAAAATCAGAGTACTGGTAGAATGTGCACATATCAAAAGCCAAATTAAATCAGTTAAACTAGTTTCCACTGCTTTGGTAAGATTGAAATACATATGTTTATACTATTTACAAAATGAAAACTATGTAATTTTGGTTACTGCACACATGAGTTAAATGCTCTTATATTTGTGGTTAAAACTGGCAGTGCTCAGTGTAAAGATGAACAGTAAAATTAATTTTTTAATTTACTTCCAATGGCCTTAAGGAGCAAATATACCATGTCAAGATAAATGGCAGAAGAAGGAAAAAGTATTGTCTTTCAGTATCTTTAATGGCACTCTTTCCCTGCTTTTTGAACACGAAGCCCCATGTTTTCATTTTCATTGGGGCTGGCGAATTATGCAACCAGTCCCGGGTCTGGTAATCTATGCCCTCTCCCCACACAAATCACAATGGTGGAGCAAGGCAGTATGACAATAATAAAAGCTTCCAGGAGAAAAGGGAAGAATGGAATATACAGAGCAATCAGTGACCCATAGCAATTAAATAAATCTTTATGGGTAGGCAATGTAAAGGGTGAAACCCAAGATGTAAGGGAACTTCCGTGTTCTGTCCCAGACTTCTCTTTCTGTGGCTCCACTCTCTGAGAGTTTCATCCTTAACCATTATCTTCTATGGCAACATGCAAAGTGGTTATTGAAGAACATGCTTTCATTGGGATTTGTGAGCTTTCATGTCTCTCTTCTTCCCTAGCAGTTGTTTCAAGGTCTTTTTTAGCCTTGGCTCATGATTCAGTTGGTAATACAATTTCTTCAAAGATTTTGTTAGTAAGCTTTTGATCTATTTGCTTCAAGTTAGTTCCATGTGCCAAAGTTTCTTTTTCCTAAACATAGTTATTAAACTTGCCTTATTTCTTTGCTTCTTAGTATCTATGTTTCTCCTTCAACTTAATGTTAGGTAACTTAAGGCTACCTTTAATAACAGGCTATGGTGGGAAAGTAACCTTCTCAATCTGATGTTTACTGAAGGGCTAAGCTGTTTGAGAAATCTCACTGGCCCGTTGTCATTCTGGACCATTTTTATCTGGTGCCCAGAAGCTATCAATTTTTCAACCATGTAAGGCCCTTGATCCCTGGTCTTTCTGCATTGGTTATTTCTGCCTGAAAATTAACCCAAATTCACTGAGTTCATTTCTTTCTTGCTGAAGTAGTGGTCAACATGCTGTAACTCTGACAGTTCCAATGATTTTCCCTAGAGCTACAGGCTCAGTAGTACGCCGTCTGCCTTCCAAGTTCTCCCCTGACAGTGTCACTGAAAACTTTCCTGAGGCATAACAGGATTCTCCAGGCATCCAGCCTGCCATGCTCTATCCTTATCTTCTGCTAGCCCGTACCACGTGTCAAAGTACCACTTTCTGTACTTAACAAGATAGGCTTAATGTGGTAACAAACACTAAAATTTCACTGCCTTAATTTACTAAAAGTTTATTTATGTTCCCATAATAGATTATTGTAGATTTTTGATGGGTGACACACCACTCAGTGGCTGAGAGAACCAGGTTCTTTCCACATTAAGTTATTTTGTTTTCCATTATGAAAACTTATATATTTGAAAATCTTGGTTTAAAACTTTTCGTTGATGCAATTAAAAGGTTTGTTCAGAAGCTAAGTTTATTTTGATACTTGGGTTTAATGGTTACCACAGTTGGAAAAAAATCTCTCAGAATCAGAGGTAGAACCGAATGGGAGAAATACATTCTGTCTGCACTAAAAAAATAGTCAGGATACTCAGTTTTCAATCTTGCCTACCAATTTATGCAAAGATTGTGTTAAAATTTTGCTTGTAAATTTAAAGTTCCATCTTCTCTGATGTCAATTATTTGTCCTTACAAACCAAAGAGCTGACTATTTTATTTTTGACAATTGCTTTTCAAAACCACTGAAATCTTTACTAAGCATGTCAGAAAATCCTGTTTTAAATTTTTCTAGGTATCTTGGTATAAGAGATATTTTTGAAGACGGTGGACTAACATTGTTTTAGACACAAAAGCGTACTATAGTAGAAACAGTTCTAAAAATCCATTTTCAAAATGCACCTTCCATAGGATAATTTTCTTTTTAAAATTAATTACTATGTCACTCATTATTTAAAAAAACATTACCACTAGCAGGAGGGATATATAGTATCTATTTTGTGCAGTTGTCTTCTAAGCAGTATAGCCACTGGTCTTCATGAATAATGTCATCATGAAGAAACCAAAGGTGAAGGGAGCCCTTGGACATAGACCATTGAGGTCAACCTCCCAGGACACAGAGGAGGGTGAAGAAAGGTGAAGAATGGAGCTGGAAGGGCCAATGAAAAATATCTGGCACATCCATAAAAATCAATTAATCATACACATGTGAACTGTAAAAGACAAATAACTGGGAGCAGAGGAATAAATGAGGACACCACTGTCAAGCCCTCCAGTTGTAGAACTCCCTGAGAAAACCTCATATATCATATGTGATAAAATGCTATTGGGGTCTCTGATGGAGACTGTTCTTCACCTGGGCACTGAACAAACTGAGAAACAAAACAAAATGTGTCACATGAAGGCAAATTACCACTTTTATTACTAAGAAAGCTAGGTTAGAGAATGTAGCTTGATATGAGAGCTTGATATGGGCCAGCTAATGGGACACCAGAATAAGGAGACTTACTCATGCAGTTTAGGCCTTGCTAAAAAAAATTTTTTTTTTATATACTTCAGCAGACTTCCCCAAAAGAGAAGCCTGCCCGGGTAAGACTGACAGCATAGAGTGGGAGTGGGCAGAGAAAGGGCAGGAGTTTGCCTAGGAAAGTTCTCTCTAATAGAAACAAGATAATGAGAAAAAAATGTTCCCCTCTGTTGCAGTCCTACCCCCACCCACCTGTGAATGTGACCTTATTTGGAAATATTGTGTTGCAGATATAATTAGTGAAGTTAGCAGGAAGTCATACTGGAGTAGGGTGGGCATTAATCAAATATGAGTGGTGTCGTTATAAAAGGAGTAAAAGAGACACGGAGAGACACACGCATGAAAGGAAGACAACCATGTGACGATGGAGGCAGAGACTGGAGTTATGCTACCATAAGTGAAGCTGGAAGAAGCAAGGAAACATCTTTCCTTAGAGATCCAGAGGGAGCATAACCCTACTGACACCCTGAATTCAGATTTCTATCCTCAAGAACTGTGAGAGAATGCATGTGTGTTGTTTTAATCCACCAAGTTTGTGGAAATTTCTTGCTGCAGGACTAGAAAACTAATATATCCTCTACAGAAGATCATTTACCAACACATCTAGTGAGGGTGCCCAGGTCAACCCATATAACAACAGCAAAGTTTAGTTTACTTCTTTTTGTTAACAATAAATATAAGCACAAGTTAAAATGTTTTCTTCCCTTAACCCCAGCAGATTATTCTGCAGACCTATTGGTGTGCACATATTTCACTTTGGAAACCACTAAGGTAAAGAGCACACTGTTGGACCACTATTGGCAAGTTAGTCCTAGCTCGATTCCTGACCAAAGACAGGAAGAATTCCATACGTTGAGCAAAGTATGCCTTTAATCCTATTCTGACCCTCATCCAGGTGTGCCAGAACCAGGTTTACAATCAGTCCCACTTTCAGCCTGGCTTCAGTCCCATCTCCTACTGAACATGTTCTCCTGTTGTTTGTGGACAGCTCAGCATCAACCTGTTACCACTACTCAGCTCAAAGCTGAGTGCTATTGACAGTATGTCATCCTTATGATCACATATGAAGGACAACACAGTATGTCAACGCACTTAAGTCTTTTCTTTATCTGATATGAAGGTTAGAATGACTTTTAATTTTTTACCTGATTGTCTCTCAGCAAATCAAGCAAGAGGTTTTAAAAAGAAAAAGAAGGAATATTTTATAATGCAAATGTATACTATGAATAGAATTTTATGTCTCTACCTAATGGCTGCATGGTAAAACAAGTATCTGAAGCAACAGAAAGACAAACATGGGGGACAAAAGACATCGATGTTTTCTTCTGTCTTTTTGCCGAGCCCAATTTTTTTTTTAAGCAGTACTTCACTAAGTTTCCATTGACACTAATATTATACGTGGTTAAAATACTACAGGTTGTCGTTGTTAGCTGCTATTGAGTTGGCCCTGGCTCATGGCAACCCCACATGTTACAGAGTAGAACTACTTCACAGGATTTTCTTGGCTGTAATCTTTATGGAAGTAGTTTGCCTGGTCTTTCTTCTGCCAAAAGTCTTTTTTTTAAAAAAATACATTTTTAATTTTTTAAAAAAGTCACAAAAATAGTATGAAGAGTGCCCTGTATACCTACCACTCAGTTGAGAAACCATTTTTATATTGTTTGTTTATTTGGTTGGTTTTGTTTTTAGTTTTTGAAATCGTGTGCATTCAACACCACTCTAGTAGGTCAAGGCAATAATCCCAAGATATGTGTAGGGAGAAACCACTGCCATAGTCCCAGGACTTAGGGTAATGAAAACACCCTGCTTAGTTAAAATAAGATTTCGGAGCCACGACCTCTGGCCTCCTTAAATAAATACAGGAAAGTTTAAAGCTGTCCCTCTGGACAAATATTTTAGGGCATGATGAGCAATCAGCTTCATTTAAGATACAGCTTGTCATCAATATACCCAAGTGACTGATAATTTCTATTTATTGCTTAAGGGGAGTGGATGTGGAGTCCAGTGGCTTTCCTTGACAGTTCCAGGACAAGAAAGAGGATGCATTTTGAGGTGTAGAACACTCTTTGGAAGGCTAGAAAGGCCAGCAAGCTTGGGATGAGTGTGCTGTGGCTTAGAAGTTTGCTGTCCTGTAGCCCAAAGAGAAGAGTGAACTCAAAATGAAGGAGCGTGAGTGCCCCTTAGCCACCCAAATCCCATGTCTTTAGAATGTAAGCGCCCGGGCAGAGGCCCTAACTTTCCACATGGAAACTGTGCCTGACACATAGCTGGCACTCAAGAAATATTTGTTGACTGACTGACTCTAAGAAACTTGGTCATTCCTATTCTGTGTCAGGAGTAAGAAGGGGCTGCAAGCTGCCAACAGAGGAGAGAAGCCTTAGGAGGAAATTTTTGATCTACCACCCGGTTTTTAATCCTGTGGGTTCTGTAGTGAAAATACACTCACAAACAAACAAAAATCAATAGCCCCTGCCTAGAACACCAGGAGACCATTCTGACTGAAATCTAGAACATCCAAATGATGAGGTATACTGTGTATTTGAGAATGGCCATTGGCTAAACGGAGATTCAAGGTAGAAAGACAATGATGCTGGTTACACCTGGGCACACCAGTGAGCAATCATCTTCACAGAGGATTCTGGTTACCCAGGAAGACTTTCGCAGCTATTTGGACTGGGAGATGGAACTTTGGTGTAAAAAGATGTTTCCCATTGGAGAATTCTCACTGTTAGACATCATGGGATTTTAGTTCTTTGCAAGCTGCCTGTTGCAAAACATATCTGTTGACGTTTCATTTCATGTAACGATATTTTGAATGCTTTGGGGTCCATGTGCACCAGGGGAGAATATTTTGCAGTTTCTGGGTAACTACCTAGCCACATAGTAATCCTTTAGAGTAATATGTTCCCTTTATGCCATGGATATCTGATAATAATATTTAATAATAATAATATTTAACGTAGTATTTAGCATTACTAAGTAAGTGTTCAGCAGAGCGCTAAGCAATTTGCTCTAATCTGTAAAACAACCTCATATGGTTGGTATTACTACAATCTCCATTTTAAAGATGAGTAGATGAGCCTTACAGAAAAGTTAAGAAAATTATGCATCCTCACACATCTAATAGTGAGAAGGGCAAGCAAAGGTGTAATCTCCCCAAGAGACTAGATATGTCCTGTGGTATTTTCTGAAGAAATCTAATCTTGCTTAAGGGAAGTAGGTAGTGAAATAAGGTCAAAAGCCTAATCTATTTAACATTTATTTTGTGACAATTATAAGCAAGGAACTGTACAAGGGGAGTTTAAATGCGGTGAAGTAGAAGTCTTATAAGACACAGTGGAAAGAATAGACTCACTGTGGGGAAATGGAAACATAGAAGGGTAGATACAAATTTCAGAGTTGGGACGTGGCAGCAGAGAAAGTTTTGAACTTCAAATAGCTTGTATGAGTGACAGGAATAAAGGAAGAAGTTGGTTCAGAGGCCTCTAAAGAACATCAAAGACATTTCCAGGCAGAGGACATCAAGAGAAGCAAGTCTCTCCATACACGTGGGCACACCACAGCCAGTTTCAACAGAATGTCTCACGGTGCCTTAACCACCCATCCTACCTCTGGAATCGACAAGGTCGCAGCTTTAAACCTTGGCATTTCGTGATTACATATAGGGGGACTGGGAGTAGAGATTTTTGGTAAGATGTAGGAGCCAAAACAATTCTACCTTTAGAAACAGCTATCTTGGCCTGAAACTGAATGACTGTCTGAGATGCTTGAATTAGTGGAATTTCATTGTTTTTTCAGGGCAGTAAGTGGATGATAATGAAGTCCTTAAAGTACTAAGAGATATTGAAGTGTCTCCTGAAATCACCAAGATAAGAATGAATTGTTGTGAATTTATTTCCTGTTTTTCAGTGGTCACCTCAGATACCACCTCTTTCAAGAAGTCTTTTGTATGGGAAGATGGGTAGCCACATGCTTTGGATAGAATGAAACCAGTCCAAGTCCTCTATAGACTGGGTACTGATTAGCCTATGCTAATCCAAGTGATACAGCCACCACCGGCTTCCCTTACAACAAAGATTGGTTCATGGATGAGACATGTGAATCAAGACCTAAGTCAATTTAATGCATGAAATTCCCCTGGTCACCGAGATGGGCCATTGATTATCACAGGACTTTTATGTAGTCTACTTAGGAAGAAGCCCAGGACTTTAGTTGATGTTTGGGGGTAAGAAATCTAATTAATTATTCTCTTACTGTCTCCTTCTCTCTCCCCCCATCCTCTTATTGTAGTTATTGGTAGTTATTTCGTAATCTCAAGGATAACCAGCCTTGGGATGAATTTTTCACCCTAGGAAAAAGACCAAAGAGAGAGACAAAACTGCTCATTGGTGAATACGATAGCACTGCTGGGTCAAACTTTGAAATTTCCCCTACCAGCAATCTCTTAAGTTTTGTCAGCCAATAAATTCTCTTCATAATTAAAGCCAGTTAAATATCATAAGCGAGACATCTTTAGGAATTACATTTCTGCTCATCTCCTAAAATATTTTATTTTCACCATTTATTTGAATCTCAACACACACTGCCTTATACTGAATTTATTTGCCCACGCTTTTTATCGCTCTTCACTGATTTTGAGCTCCTCGAGGGCAAGGACTATGATTTACATATTTCCATGTTTCTCCTAGCTTTTAGAATACTGCTTTGCATATCGCAGTGCTTCATAAATATTTGTAGAATAAAAAATGTACAAATGTGTGCTTTTGATCTCATTAGCACCATGCTGTAATTAACACAGTAAATATAGTAAAACTGCTGAATAAACTGAATATGAAAGTATCATTGGTTTTGTTTGTTCGCTTTTCTCTCTTCCTGTAACAGGACCGTGAAAATTCCTAAGATGTCATCACAGTTAGTATAAAGTTCTGATTAGAAAGAAATAACCAGTGTTATCAGTTCTGTTGATGTAACTCTAACCAAGAGTTGAGTATCTTGACATTTTATTGAGGTAATGTGGCCTTATCTCCCCTGAAGAGGGGGATTTGCATTAGAGTGTGGATACACTGGCAACCCTGGTGGCATAGCAGTTAAGAGCTGGGACAGCTAACCCAAAAGCTGACACTTCAAATCCATCAAGCGCTCCTTGGAAACCTTACTAGACAGGTCTACTCTGTCCTATAGGGTCACTATGAGTCGGAATTGACTCGACGGCAATGGATTTTTTTTTGGGTGGATACATTAAAGATAGCCCAAACTAAAACCAAGCCCAAACCCAAATCCATTGCCATTGAGTCGATTCCGACTCATAGCGACCCTATAGAACAGAGTAGAACTGCCCCCATAGAGTTGAAGATAGCCAAATGCCAACATAAATCTGCCTTCTTTTTAATTCAAGCCTTGACACTAAATAATTGACTTCGGCAGGGTTATTTCGTTTCTCCTGGTCTCAGTTTTCTCACCCATAAAATGAGAAAATTACAGTGTCAAACTTATACAATTGTTATAAGCGTTAAATGAGGTGATAAAAGCAAGACACTTAGAACAATGTTTGAAGTGTTAAATAATAGGTGATAGCTATGTTTCTAAGGAGGCCTGGTGGTACAGTGGTTAAGCACTTGCCTGCTAACTGAAAGGTCTGCTTCTGGAACCCACCAGCTGCTCTGCAGTAGAAGGATGTGTCAGTCTGCTTCCATAAAGATTCCCAAAACAAAACCAAACCCATTGCCAGTGAGTTGATTCTGACTTTTAGTGGCCCTACAGGAGAGAGTAGAACTGCCCCATAGAGTTTCCAAAGAGCATCAAGTGGATTTGAGTCAGTGACTTTTTGGTTAGCAGCCGAGCTCTTAACCACTCCTTTGGAATCAACTTGACAGCAACAAGTTTGGTTTTGGTTTAGCTATTTTTCTTATTATTATTGTTCTACATTTGCTGTCTATGTTATTATTGTTAATACCATCTACGTTGGGAAAAAATGATTTTTTTTCCATCTAAAAATTAATTTTTCTACTTCGAGATTCAATAAAACATTGTGTTTGCTGCTTCACACAAAATCTTTCCATGCACCTGCTGTAGATAAAACCTGGCTGGTCTTTTTTTCTGATATTTGTCCATGCAATAAATATGCATACATAAGTAAAAATTAACAAGTGAGAACTGCCTCCAAGGAAAGTATGTTGAAAAGGTATCAAAAATAAAATAATTATACTAATATAAATTACCTTTTAAATAAAATATAAGTAGGTGATCTTTAAAATTAATTTAATAAAATATTTTTTATTCAGAGAAAGTAGGTTTTTAAAAAATTAATTTCATTTTACCTTAATTCACTGTCTAACAAAGTTAATTTAAAATTATATAATTGCTTTTTAATTTAGAATTGTATTGAGATAATCATATATTCCTATGCAGTTGTAAGAACTAATACAGAGAGATCCCTTGTACCCTTTCCTCCATTCCCCCTACGGTAGCATTCTGCAAAAATATCACAAGGATATTGATATTGATACAAAATGTCAACAATCTTATTCAGACTTTCTCAGTTTTACTTGTACATATTTATGTGTGTATTAAGTTCTGTACAATTTTGTCACCTGCATGTGTTCCTGTATTTATCACCACAATCAAGAAACTGAACAGTTGCATCACCACACCCACTTCTCTGCCACCCTCCCTAAGTCTTACTTTTTGAACTGAAAAACAAAACATAAAACCACAAAGCATAAAACATACAAACAAAATCTTATGAATCAAGCACGCTTACCATAGGTTACTCACATTACAAAGTTACAAAGGACTGGGTTTGTTTTCAAGTTGTCCCACACTTCTGACTCTAAGACTTAGCTGTACATCTCCCCGAGCAACACTCATTAACAGGCACATCTGAGTTTGTCATTTTTGTGAAGGTACATACATTTCTCTAGCATACCTACACACAGTTACCTCTCTGTCTACAACAGAATTGAGAATACAAGGACTCATTTGTTTATGTGCTCCACACACAATTATCGTTTGTTTGAATTCATTATTGAAAGGAGCCCTGGTGGTGCAATGGTTAAGCATTAAGCTGCTAATTGAAAAGTCATCAGTTCGAACCCACCCAGCAGTTTCTCTGGAAAAAAGACCTGGTGATCTGCTCCCATAAATATTACAGCCTAGAAAACCCCATGGGACAGTTCTACTCTGTCCTATGGGTCCCTACAAGTTGAAATCGACTCCCTGGCACCTAAGGACAATGGTATTCATTTTTGAAGTCCATGAGTAGTGCAAAGAGTTAACTCCCTCAACTGTGAACTGAAAGACTGGAGGTTTGAGACCACCCAGAGGCACCTCAGAAGAAAGGCCTGACAATCTACTTCCCCAAAATCAGCCTTTGAAAGCCCTATGAAACACAGTTCTACTCTGACACACAATGAGGTCGCCATAAGTTGAAATCATCTTGATGGCAACTAGTTTATTTATTTTAATTATTATTAAAATAATGCTACCTGGCTTAATCACTCCCAGCTCTAACTTCACCTTATATGCATAGCCTTTTACCCGTACTTATCAAAAAAAAATTTTTTTTTATCAGTTATACAGGAAATTAAAGTATGTTTATACCTATTAACCTATTGCCGTCAAGTCGATTCTGACTCATAGCGAACCTATAGGACAGAGTAGAACTGCCCCATAGAGTCTCCTTGGAGCGTCTGGTGGATTCGAACTAACAACTTTTTAGTTAGCAGCCATAGCACTTAACCACTATGCCACCGGGGTTTCCAAAGTATGTTTATAGAAAATACAAATACAAATACATAATGTACTTTATTTTTATTTTAAATATAAAACATAGTTTTAGGTATTTTAACCATAAAATATGAAATAACATAAAATTTTTGAAATAAAAATTATATTTATACTATCAATATTCTCTAAGAGTAAAATTATAGCCAGGAGTGCTTATTAGCCAGTAAATACATTAACCAAGCTGTGAGAAATTACAGAAAACTTGAAATTTATGGGAGCAAAAGGGAAAGACAGGAAGGTGATTTTAGAAGGTGTGCTGTGAACCCTGTAAGTAATCGCAGTGCGAAGAGAATAAGCATTTCGGAACTACTTTGGAGAATACTTGACATAGCTGTGTTCCCTTCCCAGACATTGCCTCTGACAGCTGAGCCGATCTCTTGAGGTTTTCGCACCAGGAAATGGAAATAAGCCCATTATTTGTAAGAGATCAAATATTGATCACAATTTTATATTTATTTTATATTAAAATCTATATGCAAGTGCTTCATTATTGAGTTCAGTTTCTGTATAATCGTTCAGTCCAAAAAACAACACAAATGACTTTGCTTCTATTGTAAACATAAAAAAAATTAATACAGCATCATATGAATTGACAGAGATGATGCTCTTGGTTGTTTTGTCAGTTGTAGTGAATGAGATTTAGCTCTAGCCACAGAATAAATGCTGTTTAGTGAATGACCAGCTTGACACAATATTGGACACAATATAACTGAGAGGAAAATGGCATAATGGTAAAGAACTTGGGCACTGGAGTCAGAACACGTGAGTTTCTGGTTCTGTCACTGACCTGGCAAAACACCCAAATTCCCTGGGCCTCAGTTTCTTTGTTTGTAAAATGGCAAAAATAATAAAATTTACCTTATAGGGTTGTTGTGGGGACTGAATTAGTTAACACAGGTATAGCACTTAAAAGTTTCCCAGGTATAACAATTGCTCAATAAAGGTCATTATTATTAAGCACATCAAATTTCCACTAGCAACCTCAATTTTTATCCTAAGCATTACTCGTAAAATGGTAGTGAAAAATGAGCATTTACATTTGTTTAAAAAAGTTACCTGAGTGTTCTTGCAACAATATTCTGAACAATCATTGAAAATTAGCTGATTTTGCCATTAGAACAACTACTTCTTTATCATAGAACTAACAATGAACAACTGGCTGATATAATAAAATTACTATGAAACCCATATCAAATTTTGCTAAAGTTTTTTTTTTTTTTCTTTTCCCCACATACATTTATAGGGAGCAATCCTCAGAGATTTCAAAAGTGTTGCAAAATTTTACAAGCAAATGTTGAGTGTAAAGGGAAGATTGAGGTAGAATGGGTATATAGGCTGTTACTCCATTTCCATTTCTTTTATTTCCTCTGTCATCATTTCTCAACTCAACATTTCCCAGCACCTTGCTATCCATTATTGCTTATTTACCAAATACCATATTTAATACTAAGCATGACATTGTATTGATCAGCCCATTATGCCTTTCTAGCTTGTCTATCTCTGTTCTGATGGTTTTACACATTAGCTCTTTTGAATGATGTTGCAATTTGATTCAGAGTCTCCTGGTGCATACTACTTCTTGAGGATATGTTAGACACTTAGGTAAGCTGCTTTAGTTCTTTCTGGACAAATAACAGTAGATTTTACTTCCACCCTATGACCACACCTTCTTCTTTTACTTTACAAAATTTTCTTCCTCTGCCTGTCTCTTACACGTTGTTCTTCATAATTCCACCTTAGGTTCTCGTCGACTACTGATCTTCATGGTCTGCTTGAGCGATCTCTTCTTCAGTAACTCCAACTGCTGAACAACTATATGCTACTCAGCTCCAGAATCTAAGCCCCAGGGTAGAGCTCTCCTTTGGGCTCCTATCTTTACATCTAAATAGTCACAGAATACCTCCATGCAGATGTCTTGTTGATGTCTATACTCCACATTGAACTAATCATCTGCCATAAACCTGCTAGTATCTATTACAAAAAATGGCACCCATAAGCCTATGATTCATTCTTAGCTACTAGCTCTACCTATTTCCCAGAGCTAATCAGTCACCAGTACCCGAGGAATCCATCTTATAAATAACTTTCTAATTGGTCCTCTTTCTCTCTGCCTTTATTGCCACAACCCCATTCCACTGCCATTTCTTGCTTAGATGATTGCAAATCCTCCTAAGTGGTTTCCCTCCATCTGAAACATTCTCTAGGAGGCTGTCAAAGCAATCTTTCTTAAATGGAAATCTAAATTGTGTCCTCTTTTATTGAAAACCCTTCAATAACTTACTGCCTTGAGAATAGAATTAAAACTCTTTGTTGTGACTCCTAAAGCCCTTCATGACCTGGCACCATCCCAGGAGTCAACTAGTTTAGTGGTGAAAGCATAAGGTTTGAGATTAAATGCCTGGATTTAAATATTAGCCATGCATTCATTTATTCATTCATTCTTGAGGCACCACTGTGTGCCTGGCATGGTTACAGCTCTGTGAATACAGCAGTGAAGAACACAGATAAAGGCTGCCCTTCTGAAGCTCTCATTGTAAAGGCATGAGACAATGCAATTAACAAGAGAACTAGTAAATACACAGTATGTCAGATGATGCTTAAATGCTCTAGAGCACTGCTTGTGAAGAGACTGATATGCGTACTGAATATCATCAGAAAGACAGAAAAAAGAGGGCAAATCTCTAAGCTAGAGGAGCACTGAATAGCCACCGGCTCTCCCCGATGCATACGCTGCCACCCCCTCTCCCCCATACATACACAAGTAGCATCCTTTTGAGGCTAATGTTTCTAGGGTACTTTAATTTTAAAATTAGTATTTACTTCATTATCTAAGGGAACCCTGGTGGCGTAGTGGTTAAGTGCTACGGCTATTAATCAAAACGTCAGCAGTTCAAATCCACCAGGCTTTCCTTGGAAACTCTATGGGGCAGTTCTACTCCGTCCTACAGGGTCACTATGAGTCGGAATTGACTTCACAGCAACAGGTTTTATTATCTAAAAGAGTCTCTAGCTGCTGTGTGGATAAGAGACCAAGGAAGCAAGGGTAGAAGCAAGGACAGTGTTAGGAGGCTATAGCAGTTGTCCTCTAGGGGAGACATAAACTGGCTTGTACTAGAATTGTCATGGTGGAGGTGGTGAGAAGCAGTCTGATTCTGAACATATTTTGAAAGCAGGGACTATAGGATTTGCTGGTGGATTTGTTATGTGAATAGTGAAAAGAGAAGAGTTAAAGATAACTTCAAGTTTTTGGCCTGATTAAATGAGGTCATTTTCTGAGACAGGGAAGAATAAGGGAGAATCCTGTTTGGAATTCAGAGGGGACAATTGGAAATCAAGAATCTGTTACTTGAGATGCCTGTACATATCTGAATGGAGATACCAAATAGACAGTTGGATATGACAACATGGAGTTCAGGTGAGTGGGGTGGGCTGGGATAGAACATTGGCTATCATCTGCATAAATTGGTTTTAAAGCAATGGGACTAAAGGAGGGTACATGGGAATGAGTGTAGATCAGAGGTGTATTAGTAAAGGTCTAATTTTTTTAATAACCAGCTCTCCATGAAAAATATGTGAGCATGTGGAGCCCGGGTGGTGCAGCAGTTACGAGCTATGGGTGCTAATCGAAAGGTTGGCAGTTGGAATCCACCAGCTGCTCCTTAGAAACCCTATGAGGCAGTTCTACTCTGTCATATAGGGTCGCAGTGAGTAGGAATTGATTTGATGGCAACAGGTTTTGGGTTTTTATCTACTTGTAGTGCGTGCACACACGCACACACACACACACACAGTGTGCAATGTATATATTGCAGCTTATTAGTCTACCCTTTTAGATAGGCCTCTATTTCTCCAATTTGCTGATCCCCATCATTACATCCACAGATGAACTTACTTGGGCCCCATTCTCTCATCTATATTACCTGCTTGGCACTTTCGACACTGGTGTTAACCAGAAGTAGTCCTTCTTTCTGGGTCCTTCCACTTTGTTTATTTTCTCCATGCTGTATTACATGCTATTTGTCTCAAATACCACATTCCTGGTCAAATCATGTGTTTTAGTTCCCGGTTTCCTTAGTTCCAGGCCGGTGCTGGTTATGGCAGCAAAAAGACAAGCTAAAAATACTCCACTTTCTAAATATGTTTCTCAATGAGTGTGAAGATTATTCTTTATCAGCTTGAAATTTTTTAGTTTCTTCTTGTTGAACTACGACACTGGCACACTGCCAGTGGCCAGCAGTGGTGGGGGGATTGTTTAGGAGTTTGCATTTCTAAGGGGAATTACCAAATGGCTTTGAAAAATAATACACGCTATTAGTATATCTTCTTAGAGAGGTCAATACTGGTATAAAAGGGACATTATGTCTTAGTTATCTAGTGCGGCTGTAACAGAAATACCACAAGTGGGTGCCTTTAACAAACAAATTTATTTTCTCACAGTTTAGGAGGCTAGAAGTCCAAACTCAGGGTTCTGGCTCTAGGGGAAGGATTTCTCTCTCTGTTGGCTCTGGAGGAAGGTCCTTGTGACTTCTGAGCTTCTGCTCCTGAGTGAGCTTCCTGTGCCTTGGAGTGTGTCTTTCCCCATCTCTCCTCTGTTTGCTTGTTTAATCTCTCTTATATCTCAACAGAGATTGACTGAAGATACACCCTACACTAATCCTGCCTCATTAAAATAACAAAGACAATTCATTTCCAAGTGGGATTATAACCACAGGCTTAGTGGTTAGAATTTAAAACGCATATTTTTGGGGGCCTGGTGGCACAGAGGTTAAGAGCGTGGCTGCTAACTAAAACGTTGGCAGTTCAAATCCACCAGCCGCTCTTTGGAAACCCTGTGAGGCAGTTCTGCTCTATCCTATAGGGTCTCTATGAGTTGGAATTGACTCTGGGGCAATAGATTTGGTTTAGGTTTAATTTGGGGAACGTAATTCAATCCATAGCACAATATATTAGCTTTAATCAGTCCTCAATGTTGAGACCAATAGGTGGAAAGAGATTTTTAAAAATCCTTTCCAAATATGGTAAGAAGATTTATTTTACCTTAATTTTTTAAAGTAAGTAATAATTTCTGTTATAATGGAGAGCCATAAAAATACTTTATTATAGAAATAATTCAGAGTAGAAAAAATTATATACTGCATAGCCATGAACCAGATTTGTCAGTAGGTGAATGTAGGGATCACAAAGTGACAACTGGATGCTGAACACTGTCTGAATTAATTGCCCTCTAGATGAGGGCATAAGGTTAGCTTTCAACCATATGTCATAACTTTTAAAGTGATTTTTTTCTTCACTGGTAGATATATAAGTATAACTAAAAACCAATGAAAAATATTTCACATTGAAACTGGCATCATTACTTTATAGCCAAAGAGCAGTCATAATTTTCTCTTCTTTTTAATTTTTCTTCTTTCCGTTCTCTTTGTTCTCTGGGATTCTGCTTCACCTCCTTTTTCTTTCATGAGTTTACATGGCTCATGATATTTTTTTCTTTTTCCTACAGAGCATAGATAATAATTTCCTGTGTAGCACTCAGTATCAGTATCTCCAAGGTGTAGAATGCTCCTTGAGAGGTATGATGCCATTTTGAGGTAAGTAATAGCATAAAACTGCATTAGCTACCTCATTTGTGAAAATTATACCAAATTCCCAGATATGTGGTGAGCAGTTGCTGGTAAAAACACAATCCTAATGGTTTTCATACTTGATGTTTTCAAAACCAGAAATAACTCTAGCCATGTTGCATCCCCCTTATAAGACCTTAGTGGTAAGAAAGAATTCCGTATTTTATGAAGTTTAATAGTAACATATTTAGACTTTTTTTTTACTGCTAATTTCCATAACAGAAAGAAGACTTAAGAATTATTTCTTATGTTAGTAGGTAAAGCATTAAGGAAAAAAAAAAATATAGATATAGATATATATCCAGGAATGTATTTTTGTGGCAGACGCTGCCACCTGAAGTATAAGCATTTTCGGCTATTACTTTATGACACTTTTGAAAAAGGACATCATTATACCCACTCTCGGTTAATTTTTAAATTATGTTGTCCTACTTTGGCATAACTTTTGGATTATAATTCCTGCAATGCTTATTGGCCTAACATATTAATTATAAAATGTTTGACTTTAATCAATTCTTCTTCCATCTATTAGTACAAATTCATACTTAGTGTTTAAATAACTTAAGGAACACGATCTGACTCATGCAAAATTTCCATTGACTTTTCTTGGAGTCAGTGAAATTTTGTCAGACATCCAGAATCTAATTCACTGCTGCATCCCAGAATACAAACTACAAACGAGAAACTGGTGAACTTTGTGCCATATAGCAGGGTAATGTTCTTTTAATGTTTTCCTGGCCTCAATGAGTTTTTTTTTATAAATACATAGCATTTATAATGACATTTAGATTCCTGGTAGATAAGTATTAATTTATAATATATGCACATATTTAATGATTTATTGTATAAAATATTAACATGACCATTTATTATTTTCATAATCGTTATTTTTCTTTAAAGTTACTTTTTAGGCAGCCTAGTTCAATGGAGTCTGGGTAAGAAACAATAAATTCTTGCTCTTTGCTCAGTCCTAAAATATTTAGAAATAGTTTTAATGGTGGTATTGGGTAGCTGAAAGAGTCTTCATGTAGATGGAAATGAATGAAAGATTACCTAAAGCAGGATGAATAGAAGGAAATTAACACTTTCAGAAGGATGACAGCATAAAGGCACATATTCTAGCTCCAACCGAAAAAGTACCTTTTTGATCAAAGAAAAACAACAATGAGGGTGAGATGGAGTGGGGTGGGAGGTAATGCTGACATTGAGAATGGCACCATACATAGACCACAAACTTTAAAGAATTTCTTTCAAATATAGTAAAGTTTAGAAGCAAATGAAAGGAAAATGCCATTTCTCTAGAGAGTAGTGCAGCCTTATTGTACGCAGAGGGAATTTGGCAAATCCTATTAATATTAAAAAAAAAAAAAAAACCATTGCTGTCTCATTGTGACCCTATTAATATGGGCAGAACGAAGGTAGGAGCTGCAGGCCGGCTCTTAGGAATGATGGGGCCTTTGAGCCTCTTTCCACCATCGTTCAACAGCATTCCAAAGCTGTGCTGGCATCCCTGGAATGTAAAGTGAGCACCCAGTCCCTCCTCACTTCGTTTCTCTGATCTGGTACTTTGATAGTTGCCCAAGTTTCCTCAGTTAAAGGGGGGGATCCCCTGGCATAAAGGGAGGAGGGATGAAGTGGAGAAAGACAGAAGTAAGGAGGCAAGAGGAGGCAGAAAGGAAAATATGGCAAGAAGTTAAAAATAGAGAAACAGCAGCACAAAGCACAGAAAATGAAAAATAAGATGACAGGAAAAAGGTTATGTATGCTCTACAGTCTGTTAGCCCAGGTTCAAATCCTGGTTTACTGATTCAGACTTTGAGGTGTGTGCTACTGAGCATGTTTCTTAACCTGTCTATGCCTCAGCTTCATCATCTATAAAATGGGGATAATAAGCAACCTGTATTTAGCATTTTGGGGAGGATTAAATAGTAACATGTCATTTATATAAAAGGGGGTTATGGAAGTACCTAACCTATTGCTGTCGAGTCGATTCTGACTCATAGTGACCACATAGGACAGAGTAGAACTGTCCCATAGAGTTTCCAAGGAGCACCTGGTAGATTCGAACTGCTGACCTATTGGTTAGCAGCCGTAGCTCTTAACTACTACACTACCAGGGCTTCCATGGAAGCACCTAGGGTTCAATAAATGCTACTTGGTTTTATTAAATTAGATCATTTAATACATTTATTTTAAATCATTAAATTAAATAATCACTATATTAAATCTGGAGGCCTGATGGCCTAGTGGTTAAGACCTCAGCTGTTAACCAAAAAGTCAGCAGTTTGAATCCAGCCACTGCTCCTTGGAAACCCTATGGAGCAGTTCTACTTTGTCTTATAGGGTCGCTATGAGTCGGTGGCAATGGGATGGACGGGCAATTATTAAATCTAAGTAAAAATACGATTGTTGTTGCTGTTAGGTGCCATTGAGTTGGTTCCAACTCATAGCAACCCATGTACAACAGAACAAAACACTGTCGGGTCCTGCACCGTCCTCACAATCGTTATACTTGAGCCCATTGTTGCAGCCACTGTATCAATCCATCTCATTGAGGGTCTCCCTCTTTTTCATTGACCCTCTGCTTTACCAAGCATGATGTCCTTCTCCAGAGACTGATCCCCCCTGATAACATGTCCAAAGTATGTGAGATGTCTTGCCAACCTTGCTTTTAAGGAGCATTCTGGTTGTACTTCTTCGAAAATAGAATTAAGGAACGTATTTACTGAAAAAATGAAGCCTCAAATTTGGTCAAAAAGTCTATATAATGTGTGAAAGACAGACAACTGAAACAAAGTGGCTCAAAAGTTAAAAGCAAAAAGATAATATACTAGTAAAAGTAATCGCTATTTCCTAGCTCCTTGTAACATTTATCCCAAGCACAAGTTAAAGGCCATGTTCTTTATTCTTTATCTCTGGCCTGCCCTTGGCTACAGCTGATTGGACCAGGGATGAACACTTGACCAGGGACATCCAAGCCCTGGTCTGGCTAGTGGGCTGTACATGGTGTCCTGGCTGAATAGGATTTGGAGAAGATCAGATTCGTTTTCCAGAAGTTGAGAGTTGGAGAATTAAGTAAATGAGTGAATGGGAAGGTGTTGGAATGAACTGGTAACTCCTTGTAGCCTTAAATGAAATATAACAGGAAAAGGGATACAGGGAACTAAGCTTGTACTGTGTTGCCAGGTGAGAACAGATAGGGAAAGGCATGCGCTGTTGTAGAAAATGGTGTCTGACCCTGGTTCCTGCTCTGAGACCAATGAATGACAGCAGCAGAGCGCTCTACCATTGAGTCATGTGTCTATAGATAAGGTTGGGGTCCTGATAGGGAATGAAGTTATCCTGGAGACCAGGGAGCTGGGAATTCTTGGTACCTTTGCCTTTCTGAGGCACTTTTGGGACAAAGTCCCCTCCAAGTGTGATGAGAATTCCCTTTATAAATTCATCCTGTGACCAAGGGGTGGAATGCAGCAGGATGTACGCAAAGGCAGATTAGGGAAGCAAGGTCCTTGGCTGCTAGTTCAAACTGATGTTTCCCTTCAGGGCCCTGAGGCTTAAGTCTTTATTTCTGGAAGAATGGGGAGAGGAGGAGCTAGTCCCATTTGTTGCTAAGCAACCAAAGCTTCGCAGGCCTCATTCTCAGGTCACATTTGCAGCTGTTGAGAATCAGCGACAAGGTGGATGTAGACATGCAGGGAGAAGCCTCTCATTTCAAGATTTCAGGTTCTGTGTTTTAAACCACAGTGTTCTCAAGAACAAAATGGGAAGCCTATCAAAGTTCTTCATGAATGATGTTATTAGAAACAAGCTAGGCCTGAGGAGGTGGGGTAAGTTTCAGACTCAAACCAACACTGCAGAGCATCTTTGCCTGCAACGTCCAAGCCCCAGTACAAGGGATATGAAGAATAAACTTAACGAGGAAAATGTAGAACCTGTATGAAGAACATGAAATGCAAAGCAATTGACCCAATAGAGGACATAAAAGAATACCATGGAAAGACATCGCATGTCCTTGTTGGAAGGACAGATAATAGAAAGATATACGCTTTCTACAAATTTAGTAGTAAATATAACATAAACCCCTTCCTCCCTTTTTTGGCACGATAGCAAAACTTTTGTTTAATTGTGAGACTAACTATGTAGGAGCAGGTCTCTGCATGGTGCAAGCTGTTTGCTGTCTATTACTAACCTAAAGGTCATAGTTTGGACCTACCCAGTGGCACCAGAAAAGAAAGCTCTGTTGATCTTCTGTAAAGGTTGCATCCATGAAACTCTCTGGAGCAGTTCCATTCTGTAACACATGGGATCAAATTGACTCAACTGCAACAGATTTTTTCTTTTTATGTGTAGGAATAGCGAGAAACATTCTCAGAACAAAGTGCAATGAATAGGAATTTACATATAACAACCTAAGCTATATTGTCAAGGTATGCCAATTGAACCAATACAGTGCCATGTGATACCAGCATCCAATAAATAGGCAGGCCATTGTTGTTATGCTTTTAGGTGCCCTCAAGTCGGTCCCAACTCATAGCAACCCTACGTGCAACAGAACGAAACATGGCCTGGTCCTACGCTACCCTCACAGTAGTTGCTATGTTTGAGCTCATTGTTGCAGCCACTGTGTCAGTCCATCTCCTTGAGGGTCCTCCTCTTTTTTGCTGATCCTCTACTGAGCATAATGTCCTTCTCCAGAGACTGGTCCCTTCCGATAACATGTCCAAAGTACATGAGACAAAATCTCAACATGCTCACTTCTAAGGAATATGCCGGCTGTACTTCTTCTGAGACAGATTTTTTTCATTCTTCTGGCAGTCCATCATATATTCAATATTCTCTGCCAACACAATAATTCAAAGGCATCAATTCTTCTTTGGTCTTCCTTATTCATTGTCCAGATTTTGCATGCATATGAGGTGAGTCAGGCCAATGGAAAATATTAAAGAGATCAGAAGCAGCTTAAGTGTTCCCGGGAATTTAGCAATCACCTGGTGACACAGTGGTTAAACTCTCGGCTGCCAACCAAAATGCCAGCATTTCGAATCCACCAGCAGCTCCACAGGAGAATAATGCGGCAGTTTGCTTTAGGAAGGATTACAGCCTTGGAAACCCCATAGGGCAGTTCTGCTCTGTCCTATAGTGGCACAATCAGTCAGAATTGACCCAATGGCAATGGGTTTGGTTTGATTTTTGGTTTTATAGGTGACATGGGAGTCCTTGGCTGGTGCAAATGGTAATACACTTGACTATTAACCAAAAGGTTGGCAGTTGGAACCCACCCAGATGTACCTCAGAAGAAAGGCCTGGCAATGTGCTTCTGAAAGATCATAGTCTGGAAAACTTTATGGAACTCAGTTTCACTCTGCAAAGCATGAGGTTGTCGTGAGTTGGAACTGACTTGATAGCAACTGCATTTTTTTTTTTTAAATAGGTGACATTTCAAATCAATGCATTGAATGAATTTTCCAGAAATTGCTTTGGAACAGATAGCCGAGCATTTGTAAAAATATGAAGTTGGAACCCAGCTAATGCTTATACTAAAATAAATCTTAAATTTATTTGGAGATTTAAATTGAAAAATAGATCAGAAAGTACAAGAAGAAAACTTGGATCCATAATGTTATAATCTTGAGGTGGGGAAGTATTTTCTTATTACCTCAAAGACAGAAGGTAGTCTTTAATTTCACTAGAAATCAAAGAAATTCAAATAAAGTAATAAAGAAATCTCATTTTTCACCGAGTTGATTTAAAAAATAATTGCTAAGGCCTAGCTTTACTGAAAGTGTGGGGGTACATATACGTACATACCTACATAATGTTAGTGAGACCAAAACCCAAACCAAGCCCATTCCTGTCGAGACAGTAAGCTGATGTAAATACTGTGTGCAGGGCAACTTGACAATTTGTAACATATTAAAATAATGCATATGCCTCTCCATTTCTTATACTTTATTCTAAAAATGTAGTCCAACAGATGAGCTAAAATGTATAAGATTGTTTCAGATAATGAAAACAGAAAACAAAATTGATGTTATATAATAGGGGATTGGATGAACCAATTAAAATATTAGCTATAAAACGGAATACTCTTTGGCCCTTAAGAAATATAGAGTAGATGAGCTCTCTAGATATAATGGTAAGTGAAAAAAGCACATTATATGCTGTTTTGTGTATCTTCCTATATATACACATAAATATAAATAGAAGTACATATAATGAGAAGCAGTTACATGTTTACATTGAGCATACAATATTTTGCTAATCAGAAAAGTAAGCTTTTTTTTTAAAACAAGCCAAACATTTGTAGAAATAAAAAGCATATTTACATACAGAGAAGCATATTTTTAAAACGACAGAAAATGAAAGTAGATAAAATATTCTAGCTTGGTAATGAGATTCAAAACATAGAGTAAAAAAGCCGTATAAGATCTATGTGTTTAAAAAATTAGGAAACACCAGCCTAGAGAACTTTACTGTGAAAGTTTTATGCTATCTGTAGACGGAATGTGGTAACTAAGAAGGGCTGCTGAACACTGAATGAGAAAGTGTTTGGGAAACTGAAGTGGACAGTTGGGAGGGGCACCTTGCCAGCAGCCAAGAGTTTAATCCCAAGGCGTATCTCTTAAGCGCAGGTTCATCTCTTATGTAGAAAAGTAAGCATCGACTTTTCAAAACCTGGTAACATCAGCTATTAAGATCATACAAGTAATTTCTGTCTTTTTTAGTACATGAAGTATAGCTCATGAAGTAAACTTTTCGTATTGTTCAGTTCCTTTGTTTTTAAATAGACATATTTTATTTTAAAAGATCGAATATATCCATACTCTATACGGTATAGGACATTGTTTACAATCTGTATTATACCTTATTATTACGTGACTTATGCCAATTTTACTTTTTATCTTTTCTTTTTTGCTTCCTAACAAATAAAAAGTATATTTTAAAATATGCAAAGTTCATGTTTTATGGACTTAATATTCAGTCTGTTACATTGATCCCACAACATACCCATGATGGTAAAAATTCCATGCTGGCATTTCGAACGGGAGTAAAACAGCGTATTGGATTACTTTCACCAACTCCAGTGCAGAAAGATAAAAAAATATATTTTTATTTTTCTATGGTCTATGTATGTATCAACATGCATGACTTTGGCATTAAACATTGAAAAAGAAATAAACAAGAAAAGAATAATTATTAGGTTTTGATTACAGAGCATACTCCTCCTCCCCACCTTTAATATTTCTTCTCTCGTTATAGGCGAAGGTTTACAGCACAAATTCGTTTTTCATTCAACTCCCGTCTGTTTTTGTTTTCCTTTACGAAAAAGGTGTGCATCTGTGCAACCACATCTTCAAGTCTGCTTTAGCATCTGTTGGATAAAGTATTCTGGCAGTGAGTACACAGCAAGTAAGGGCTGGCAACTTTGTAAGGAAAGAATGAAGTGCACAAGGGGCTACGAGCCCCAGAAAGTGAGCTCCAAACCCTGGGAGCCAGAAAGAGAAATAAAATAAGCAAAAAAGGATTAAGGCTGTGATTTGGTAAGTGCAAGTGAAGGCCAAAATTTAAACCTCTTAATTCCAAACACTGCCCATCCTTTCCTCTAACACACACCCAATAAAAATGCTTTTTCCTGAGGAATGTTTTATTATAGTCCATGGCATTATATACATATAATGCCATGGACTATAATAATACATATATATATATATATAAAACAATTGCGTATATATATGAAGCCCTAGTGGCACAATGGTTAAGTGCTTGGCTGCTAACCAAAAGGTAGGCAGTTCGAATCCACCAGCTGCTCCTTGGAAAACTATAGGGCAGTTCTACTCTGCCCTATAGGGTCGTTATGAGTCTGAATCAACTTGTCGCCAATGGGTTTTATTTTTTGGTATATATATATATACACACACACACATACATCCACTGCCGAAGCATACACACTACATATATACACACTCGCATATATATATATACACACTCACATATATATACACACACTCACACATTATAACTTTTAAGAAAGATAAAAACTATTCTTTCAAATATATTACATATAGATCTAAAATTAGCAAAGGTATTCAAAAGAGAACTCCCAGCAATGCCAGTTACTTTAGATATTAAAAAAAAAAAAAAAAAGATATTAAGACACTTAAAAGAAAGCAGAAAACATAGGAGTGTTTTCAGTAACTCAAAGTAAAATTTAATATGAGAAGAAGACTACATTCTCAGAAGATCATCACTGGACAATATAGAAAGTCATCCCTTAGAAAAATTTTCAGAATTGTTTAGGTGGATGTTTAGTTAATAAATGTGTTTAAAGGGTAGAGGATTAAGATCAGTCCACTTATTTCTTAAGGTACATATGGTGCTTAAACAAATCTTGCCCCCTATAGACTTATCGTAATTATGTTTCATTAATAGACTGTTATGGATTAAATTGTATCCCCCCAAAATGTGTGTCAACTTGGCTCAGTCATGATTCCCAGTACTGTGTGATTGTCCTCCATTTTGTGATCTGATGTAATTTTCCCGTATGTTGTAAATCCTAATCTCTATGATGTTAATGACGCAGCATTAAAGACAGTTATGTTAATGAGTAGGACAACAGTCTACAGAATTAGATTGTGTCTTGAGTCAATCTCTTTTGAGATACAAAAGAGAGGAACAAGCAGAGAGGAGAGGGACCTCATTATCACTAAACAAGAAGATCCAGGAGTGGAGCATGTCCTTTGGACCCGGGGCCCCTGTGCTGAGATGCTTTTAGACCAGGGGAAGATTGATGACATATATAAATATATATTATACTTGCACATATAAATATATTATTAAATAAAAACGTATATAAATATATATTATATTTTCACATATAAATACATTATTAAATAAAAAGATGTAAAAGTTTTCAGCTCAACTGAAAGGACTGTACAGATTAGTTTGGTACCTTCACTAACATACAACTTATCTTTAAGTTTTTTAATGTTTTAGGAGATCACATCTTCAGAACCCATTTATAAATAACTTCTTAACGGGTGGTTTGAAAAACTTTCCGCTGCTTGCCTTTTTTTTATAATGTCGTAAGAATGTCAGCAACTTTAGGCATTTATAATCAGTTTTGAGTCTTTCAGACTTTCACTATACTCATTTAACATACATAACTTGCTATTTAGAACACATACTTGCCCTTTAAATTCATTCCCATATGAATATAGATATCTACAGTTTTCAGACTGTAAAAAAAAGCATTAAAAAATTACGATTTCTTCTTTTGAAGTAACAATGAAATTGTTTTGTGAAAAAAATTGGTAAAATATAACCTTTTAACAAAAGAAAAATTTTAAAGTTGAAAACGTCAAAGAATATAAAAGTTAGTTGGAAATAACTGTGATTATGTAACATAAGCACATCTTAAAGTACTAATGAAAAAGAAATCCCAAGTAAAATGTTTAGAAACTCAAAAATTTCCTGAGAATGACTGGGTTTTAAATAGTATACAATATGTAATAGATACAGTTCTTCTCTAATCTATGAAGTAACAATGCCCTCACTCTGATCATGTGGTAATATAACTTTATGTCTTTGGCTTCCACCTTGTATTTGTATGCCTATTTAGTTTTCAAAGCCCTCTCATGTTTTTATCTAATTTTAACATTCACTGGGTTATAACATTGTTCAGTTGAAATATTATCCTTGCTTTTCAGGTGTAGAAACTGAGACTTATTCATTCCAGCAACCATCATGTATTAACTGACTTTTGTATGCCAGACACTGTGTTAGACTCTGGAGGTACAAAAGCAGTTAGGGCATTATTCTTGGCTCCAAGGTTTAGCAACAGTGACTATCAAGTGTGAGTATTGTAAAGACAAGAGTATGTATGGAATGTATTGGAAGTACATAGGAAAGAAAAACTATCCAGGTTTAGGGCAAGAAAGGCATCTTAGATAAGATGGAGGCTGGGCTCAGTATCACAACTGGACATTAGACAGCAAGCTGAGGCAGCAAGAGTGGGAATATAAAGAAGGGAACCATGTTGGGCATATAAAATAGGTTAAATGATGGTTTAACTATAATTCATAATTTGTAAAACATAAAATAAAAAAGACACGAAATAATCTAGTTCAGGTACCCTGGGTCATTTGTTAAAATTTAACATACCAATGGGGTTTTGGAAGGAACAAAGGCATAAAAAGAGCCACGAAAGTTAAAAACAAAAAAAAAAAAATGAAAACAGGAGGCTTGCATTAAAAGACCTTGTTAGTCACCTTCGAGTCAGCTCCGACTTACGGTGGCCTTATGTATAAAAGAATGAAACATTGCCCAGTGCTATGCCATCCTCAGAAACCCCGGTGGCATAGTGGTTAAGAGCTATGGCTGCTAACCAAAAGGTGGGCAGTTCGAATCCACCAGGCATTCCTTGGAAACCATATGGGGCAGTTCTACTCTGTTCCATAGGGTCGCTGTGAGTCAGAATCGACTTGACGGCAATGGGTTTGGTTATGGGTATGCCATCCTGAAAATCACTGGTATATTTTAGCCCACTGTTACAGCTATTGTGTCAATCCAGCTCATGGAGAGTTTCCCTCTGTTTCACTGACCTTCTACTTTATGAAACATAAAGACACTATAAAACTGTTAAAATAAAACAATGTGATTGGGATACAGAAAGAGATAAATCAATGAGACAGACCTTCAAAAACAACAATAAAGACAGATTTTTGTAATATAAGCAAAATTAAAAGGAAAACAGCTGGAAAAATACTTTCAACATATAAGACAGATAATACATTTATTAATACATTTAATGAATAAATATCTCTTGAAATTACATAAAAATGGACATGCCAATAACAAAGGATGTGAACTTCTCCAAATATAAAATACAAGTGGGCAATAAGCATATGCTTATTTTTAAAACACCCAAATTTATTCTTATATAGAAAAATAAAAATTAAAACAAGGATATGCCTTTTTTTTACATATTGAATTGCAGAATCATAAAAAAATAACACCAATTATTAATGAGCATGTGGGGAAATAGACTCATATTTTCCTGGTGGGAGTAAATACAGCAAAATCATTCTGGGGAGCAATTTTGGCAACATGAACCTAAGCCGTTAAAATGTGCTTTGACCCAGCAATTCCAGCTCCAGGAATTTATCCTAAGGAAACAAATTTGTGAAATAATATCTTAGTCCATGTCCCCCAAAAGCCGGCCCTGAAACAAACAAAGCCTTATGGGTGAGCCCCTTATTGGAATGTGATCCCAGGGAGAAGGAGTGGGGTTACAGGAGTGAAACAGAGAAGGAGGGAGAGTCAGCACATGGATGCATTATCAGTTCAGTCACCGTTGTGGGCAAAGGGTTGCTTCATATCACAGGATCATCTGGGAAACCATATGCAATGTCTCTAAGGCTTTACATCTGAGGAAGTAAAGGGGCAGCATTTATCTAAAGGCTTCCATCTCTCATTGGGCAAAGGTTCATGCCACAGGATATCAACTCTACCACACTTCCAGTTCCTCATGAACCGGTTCTCCTCATCTTCCATCGTCACAGCATCCCAAATCTCAGCTTGAGTGCCAGCCTACCCGGGTCTAAGGTGAGGTGCTTTGAGTTTGCACTTGTCTGAAATTGATCAGTGCTTTTTTTTTTTTATTGAAGTGTCTAAAACATAAGCCCAAAAGGAGCTGAAATGTTGCCTAAGACACCGTAAAGTCCATCTCTTGCTACACTTAGACTTACTTGTGCCCTTCATTATACAGATCTCCCTTATGGGGCCTCCATTTTTTTTGAGAACCTGTTGTTCTCACTTTTTTGCTGTGAGAGGAAAGGCACAGTCAAATTTGCTAGAAACCACTTCAAGCTGGAGGACAACTGCATTCTGCAAAGATAAGTGCATTAATATTAGATGACTGAAGCACAAACAAACAAATCTACAATTTCCACTGCAGCAGCTGGTGCTGAGATCAGAAACAGCTATTAATCATTTCATCTCCTTCACCACTTATTCAAGATTTCTCTCAACCTTGGGCATCACTTTTGCTTTCAGGGCAGGTTGCCTGATGGGTGACCTAGACCTTAATCCTTGAGAGAGCTGAACTCTTAGTCGCTTTGGCCTTCTTGAACCATATTGTTACAATTTCAAATTCATCATTCACCGTGCTTAGAAGCACCAAGAGATGATGCCCAGGTGAATGTTCTGGGCTCCAGATTCATACCCATTCACACCCATTTGCACCAGTTACAGTCGATTATGCTCACCAGTATATCAATATCTACCTTGGCTTGCTGTTCTACTGGCATAAATAATCCAAAGAGACTAGACGATAGTTTTAGCTTCAAATTTAGTGAATTTAGTGAATCCTTAATGATTTCCTGGTAAAGGCATTTCTCCTCTCTAAACAAGGACTTCTGATTCAGCAGAGCTTAATTATGTGGAATGAAAAGCATAAATTCCACAAATGGATTACTGGAAGTGAGGTGAGAAGGGCCAATTCTACCTCTACTTTTTGGTTTCTCCTCCATGTATTTTAGCTATGAAGAAAAGTACCAATATGAGCTTGGTTCAGTACATAGACCATAATCTGATGGACTGTGCCCCAACCCCAGAAGTTATCATCACTAAGTTGGGCCTCAGTTTAGTGTTTAAGGCTATTTTACCATTCCGTTAGGCCAAGAGTTTCTGAGTAATGGTGCACATGGTAAAACAAATAGAACCTGTAATCTTATGCTTATTATTGTACCTTCTTTGCTCTAAAATGACTTGTTGACCTGACACTATGTTCTGTTGGATACCATGCCCATGGATCAGGCAGTCTGTAAGCTGTTGGATGGTGGTACAGAGGTCTTAAAAGCAGAGAAGCCAAACCCATACCTAGAGTGTGTATCACTTCCGATAAAGAAAAATTGTTGCTTCCTCTGTGATGAAGGGATACAATATAATCAAACTGCCAAAAACTGGCTGGATCATCTCCTTAAAGAATGATGCTTAAACTGAGAAAAACACATACTTTTGTGGTTACAAGAGGGGGAGGGAGGGAGGGTGGGAGAGAGTTATTTACTGATTAGTTAGTAGATAAGAACTACTTTAGGTGAAGGGAAGGACAATACTCAATACATGGAAGGTCAGCTCAACTGGACTGGACCAAAAGCAAAGAAGATTCCGGGATAAACTGAACGCTTCGAAGGTCAGCGGAGCAAGGGCGGGGGTTTGGGGACTATGGCTTAAGGGGACTTCTAAGTCAATTGGCAAAATAATTCTATTATGAAAACATTCTGCATCCCACTTTGAAATGTGGTGTCTGGGGTCTTAAATGCTAACAAGCGGCCATCTAAGATGCATCGATTGGTCTCAACCCACCTGGATCAAAGGAGAATGAAGAACACCAAGGTCACACGATAACTATGAGCCCAAGAGACAGAAAGGGCCACATGAACCAGAGACTTACATCATTCTGAGACCAGAGGAACTAGACGGTGCCCGGCCACAACCGATGACTACCCTGACAGGGAGCACAACAGAGAACCCCTGAGGGAGCAGGAGAACAGTGGGATGCAGATCTCAGATTCTCATAAAAAGACCAGACCTAATGGTCTGACTGAGACTAGAAGAATCCCGGCAATCATGGTCCCCAAACTTTCTGTTGGCCCAGGACAGGAACCGTTCCCGAAGACAACTTATCAGACATGGAAGGGACTGGACAATGGGTTGGAGAGAGATGCTGATGAAGAGTGAGCTACTTGTATCAGGTGGACACTTGAGACTGTGTTGGCATCTCCTGTCTGGAGGGGAGATAGGAGGGTAGAGAGGGTTAGAAACTGGCAAAACGGTCACAAAAAGAGAGACTGGAAAGAGGGAGCGGGCTGACTCATTAGGGGGAGAGTAAGTGGGAGTATGGAGTAAGGTGTATATAAGCTTATATGTGACAGACTGACTTGATTTGTAAACTTTCACTTAAAGCACAATAAAAATTATTTAAAAAAAAAAGAATGATGCTGTATCAAGTGTTGATCTCTGGTCATGCCAGGTTGACCATTCATAAGTGGCAGCAGCTAGGTCAGTCTTGATAAGAGGGAGGCTATGTTGGGTCTATGGATAGTCTCCTCCCCGCCACTATGGCTAATGCATTCCTAACACTAGGGTAGCCAAGGAGAGAGTCAAGCTGATATCCACCGAATGAGTCATACTGCTCTCTGTGACACACGCACTCTGGTGGGCACTGATGATTGACACAAACGTTAATGCTTTGTGCTCAGTGCAATAAGTCCAATCACATGCCTTTTGCACAGATTTTCTTGACATCACTTTTTTTTTAAACCTTGTTTCTTTTAGATCGTTGATGAACCAGCCAACAATTTACCACTGCAATTTGAAGCTGAGAGGGCTCTATGTATACCTTTATTTAGCTGAGGAGATTTCAAAGCAACACTTTTTTTTTTTTTTAATCCATATAATACGTATGCCACTAGTATCCTAACTTTATAAACAAACTGAGGCACACAGAGTTTAAGTAACTTACCCTAGGTCACATGGTTAGGAAGTGGAGGAACTAGGATTTTAAATCTAGCCATCTGGCTCCAGAGTCTGTGCTCTAACCATTATATAAAGAAAATAATTTCCAAAGCTTCCACTTTTATTTTCTTCTTTCTCATTTACCATTGCTCCCTTATTTTTCATAAGGTCTCTATGATCGCTAGGCCAAATGAGGTTCCAAAAATAACAATTTTAATTTTCAAATTGAGGGCATGATTTCTAAATGGACCAAGTTATTTTTGTGAACCCTACATAAAATTCAGGAACAGAACTTTGAGAAGGAACTTCCAGATGGCAGTAAATCTTCACAGTTCAGTAATTAAGCCTTTTGAGAATGTGACTCTGTGATGGAGCCACTGCGTGATTAACTGTACAATATCAATTATATCAAATGGCACTACTTTAATACTGTCAAAATTTGGAGAAATCTGACATGCTGATGCGAGACTCTATGAAGTGTGATAATGAGCTGCCAAGTGTCATAAAGTGCCACAGGGGGGAAAACACCCTTGCTTTCACGTGAAAGGCTGTTTTTCTTTCTTTCTTTTTTTTTTTTAATTCAAGTTAAAGTCTGCTGTATTAAACACTGTGCGCATCCAAATATACACACTTGACCTGGTTGAAATGAACAGCCTAATCTCACTTTTTTCTTTCTATGAGTGAAGTTCAAGTGATATAAGTCAAGCTTACAGATGAAAATAAATATAACATTTATTTTTGGTTGGGAAAGATTATATACCTAGGAAATGAGGCACTTATAAATTTTATCACCCTCATTCCTGCAAAGAAGGGTTCTCAGAAAATTAACTTTAACTTTCAAAAAGTTAAAAGTTTGACTTGCCTAACTTTATAGTGACAGACACTTGTCTGGTCATTAAGGACAAATTCAAGCTGTTTAAATAGTAAGGCTGGTTATTAAGTGACAGGCTTTTTGAAAAGAAAGTAATGTTCTTTTCATTAAAAAAGAAGAGATTTTATTATAAATACAATACCAGTCATCAAATGTAAGAGTGTAGGGCTTCATCAGTGAAGTAGTAAGAGCAGTTAAAAGATACAGGCCACTCTGTTTTGATTTTTTTCTTCAGAACTTTAATGCAATTTATTTAAATATTTTAATTTTTTGATTGTGTCCTGAAGGAGACAAAAGGAACCCTGCCTTGTGACTTGGAGAGATATATGAGTATCCTTAATGAGCACCCTGCCAGGGAGAATCCACTCCCTTTCATATATTCAGTAATGGTCTCTCTCTGAACAACTACCATAGCTGTACTTCTTGAGTTCTTTTTTTTTTTAACCTTCTGTTATGCATTTCCAGTTACCATCTGGATATTTCCATTTGGAAATCCCAGTATCCCCTCAAACTTAAATGGCTAAAACCCAGCCCATCAGTTTGTCCAGCCCCTCTCATCTGGTTCTTCCCTACCTTTCCTTTGGACAGGAGAATCATCATTTTTCAAGCTGCCCATGGTTGAAACCTCAGTCTTCTTGATTTCTTCTTTGGCTCACCCACTTTCAATATTCTATGGATTTATAATCTATTAGTTGAAACTTTTGAACTCAGTAGGACAAATATAAAAGGGTTGTACTGTTCTTGAATCATTACTTTCTACCAATGGTCAAAACTTTTGGAGAAGTTTTCTTTCTCTTGGAGCTCACCCCACACCTTCAGTTTTTTTTTTGTTGTTGTTGTTGTTCGGCCCTCTTCAGCTCTTGTATCCCTCCTGACTACTCTCTGCTGATGTTCCCCTCACTTGGTAACTTTTCTTCTTAGGTACCAGCAAGATGGCTCATACTGGGTACTGATCATTGTGTTTCTTTTTTCAATTTTTTTTTTTTTATTGTGTTTTAGGTGAAAGTTTATAGCTCAAGTTAGTTTCTCAATCAAAAATTTATACACGCATTGTTATGTGACCCTAGTTGCTCTCTCTGTAATGTGACAGTACACTCTTCCTTTCCACCCTGAATTTCCCATGTCCATTCAACCAGCTCCTATCCCTTTCGGCCTTCTCGTTTCACCTCCGGACAGGAGCTTCCCATTTAGTGTATCTATTTGAACTACGAAGCACACTCTTTATGAGTATCATTTTATATCTTATAGTTCAGTCTATTCTTTGTCTGAAGAGTTGGCTTTGGGAATGGTTTTAGTTCTGGGTTAACAGAGAGTCTGGGGTCCACGTTTTCAGGGGTTCCTCCAGTCTCAGACCATTAAGTCTGATCTTTTTACTAGAATTTGAGTCCTGTACCCCACTTTTCTCCTGTTCTGTCAGGGACTCTCTGTTGTGTTCCCTGTCAGGGCCATCATTGGTGGTAGCCAGGCTGATGGAGTCTCTGGTTTATGTGGCCCCTTTTGTCTCTTGGGCTAATATTTTCCTTGTGTCTTTGGTGTTCTTCATTCTCCTTTATTCCAGGTGGGTTGAGACCAAGTGATGCATCTTAGATGGCCACTCACTAGCTTTTAAGACCTCAGATGCCACTTACCAAAGTGGATGCTGTGATGGTTAAGATTGTGTGTCATTTTAGCTTGGCTATGATTCTCAGTGTTTATATGTGATCACTCCCATGATTGAATCTTCTGTGAGTAGCCAATGAGTTGAAAGGGAGTTTCCTTGGGGATGTGGTCTGCATCAGAATATAAGCAGACATTCTGTTTTTTTTGCTCACTCAGGATCCTGCGGCTGCTTCCTGTTCCTCTGACCTCCTGGGTTCTTGGGACTTGAGCTATCATCTTATCTGCCGATTTTGGGTTCACCAGCCCCTATGGCTACAAGAGTCAAGAGAAGCCCCTATCCTGAACCACAGACTTGGGATGTTCCAGCCTCTACAATTGAGTGAGCCGTTTCCTTGATATAAATCTCTCTATATATATTTATACGCTTTACTGGTTTTGCTCCTCTAGAGAACCCAGCCTAAGACAGATGCAGAATGTTTTCTTAATAAACTTTCTTAGGTCAAATGACCTAGATGTTCCCTGAAACCATGGTCACCAGACCTTGCCCCTGCTACACTGTCCCTCAAAATGTTTGGTTGTATTCAGGAAACTTCTTAGATTTTGGTTTAGTCCAGTGGTGCTGGCTTCCCCTATATTGTCCTTCCCTTTAGTTAAGATAATTCTTGTCTACTATCTAGTTAGAGAATTCCCATCTCCCTCCCTCCCCATCCTCATAACCATCAAAGAATGTTTTCTTCTGTGTTTAAACCTTTTTTTGGAGTTCTTATAATTGTGGTCTCATACAATATTTGTCCTTTTGCGACTGACTAATTTCACTCAGCATAATGCCTTCCAGATTCATCCATGTTATGAGATGTTTCATGGATTCATCGTTGTTCTTTATCATTGCATAAGTTGTGTGAGTATACCATAATTTGTTTATACATTCATCAGTTGATGGGCATGTAAGTTGTTTCCATCTTTTTGCTATTATAAATAGTTCTGCGATAAACATGGGTGTGCATGTACCTATTTGGGTGAGGGCTCTTTTTTTTCTAGGATATACTCCAAGAAGTGGGATTGCTGGGTCATATAGTACTTCTATTTCTAGCTTTTCAAGGAAGCACCAAGTCGATTTCCAAAGTGGTTGTACCATTTTACATTCCTGCCAGCAGTGTACAAGTGTTCCAGTCTCTCCACAACCTCTCTAACATTTATTATTTGTGTTTTTTGGATTAATGCTAGCCTTGTTGGGGTGAGATGGTATCTCATTGCAGTTTTGATTTGCATTTCTCTAATGGCTAGTGATCGTGAGCATTTCATCATGTATCTGTTAGCTGCTTGAATGTCTTCTTTGGTGAAGCGCCTGTTCATATCCTTTGCCCACTTTTTAATTGGGTCATGGTTGAAATTTTGCGGTATCTTGTAAGTTTTAGAGATTAGGCCCTGATTGAATATGTTGTAGCCAAAATTTTTTTCCCAGTCTGCAGGTTGTCTTTTTACTCTTTTGGTGAAGTCTTTTGATAGCATAAGTGTTTGATTTTTAGGAGTTCCCAGTTATCTAGTTTCTCTTTGGGTGTTTGTGCATTGTTAGTTATATTTTATATTCTGTTTATACTATGTATTAGGGCTCCTAACTTTTTTATTCCATGATCTTTATCATTTTAGATTTTATACTAGGTCTTTGATCCATTTTGAGTTTTTTTTCTGTGCATGGTGTGAGGTATTGATCTTGTTTCATTTTTTTGCAGATGGATGTCCAGTTATGCCAGCACCATTTGTTATAGAGACTGTCTTTTCCCCATTTAACGGACTTTGGATCTTTGTCAAACATCAGCTGCTCATACATGGATGATTTATGTCTGGATTCTCAGTTCTGTGTCATTGGCCTATGTATCTGTTGTTGTACCAGTAACAGGCTGTTTTGACTACCATGGCGGTATAATAGGTTCTAAAATCAGGTTGGCATAGTGTTTAAGAATTTCAGCTGGTAATCAAAAGGTCAGCAGTTTCAATCCACCAGTTGCTCCTTGGAAAACATATAAGGCAGTTCTACTCTGTCCTATAGGGCCTATGTGTTGGAATTGACTCGACAGCGATGTTTTTTTTTTGGTTTAAAATCAGGTAGTGTGAGGCCTCCTACTTTGTCCTTCTTCAGAAATGCTTTATTTATCCAGAGCCTCTTCTCTTTCCGTATGAAGTCAGTGATTTGTTCCTCCATCTCATTAAAAATGTTGTTGGAATTTGGATCAGGATTGCATTGTATCTGTAGATCGCTTTGGGTAGAATTGACATTTTCAAATTGTTCAGTCTTCCTATCCATGAGCTAGTTATGTTTTTCCACTTATGTAGGTCTCTTTTGGTTTCTTGCAGTAGTGTCTTGTAGTTTTCTTTGTATAGGTCTTTTACGTCTCTGGCTAGATTTATTCCTAAGGATTTTATCTCCGTGGGAGCTACTGTAAATGGTATTGATTTGGTGATTTCCTCTTTGAAGTTCTCTCTGTTGGCGTTTATCTTGTATCCTGATTCTGTGCTGAAATCTTCTATTAGTTCCAGTAGTTTTCTTGGAGATTCTTTGTGGTTTTCTGTGTATAAGATCATCTGCAAATAGGGATAATTTTACTTCTTCCTTACCAATTTGGATGCCCTTTATTTCATTTTCTAGCCTAATTGTTCTGGCTAGGACTTCTAGCATAATGTTGAATAAGGGTGGAGAGAAAGGGCATCCTTGTCTGATTCCCATTTTCAAGGCGAATGCTTTCAGACTCTCTCTATTTAGGATGATGTTGACTGTTGGCTTTGTATAAATGCCCTTTATTATGTTGGTGGAAACCCTGGTGGTGTAGTGGTTAATTGCTACAGCTGCTAACCCAAGGGTCCGCAGTTCGAATCCACCAGGCACTCCTTGGGAACTCTACAGGGCAGTTCTACTCTGTCCTATAGGGTCGCTATGAGTTGGAATCGACTTGATGGCACTGGGTTTGGTTTTTTGGTTTTTATTATGTTGAGGAATTTCCTTTCTATTCCTGCTTTGCTGAGAGTTTTTATCATAAATGGCTGTTGGACTTTGTCAAATGCCTTTTCTGCATCGACTGATAAGATCATGTGGTTCTCATCTTTTGTTTTATTTATGTGATGGATTACATTAATTGTTTTTCTAATGCTAAACCATCCCTGCATACCTGGTATGAATCCCACTTGGCTGTGGTGAATTATTTTTTTGATATGTTGTTGAATTCTATTGGCTAGAATTTTGTTTAGGATTTTTCCATCTATATTCATGAGGGATATTGGGCTGTAATTTTTTTTGTGGCATGTTTACCTGGTTTTGCTATCAGGGTTATGCTGACTTCATAGAATGAGTTTGGGAATATTGCATCCTTTTCTATGCTCTGAAATACTTTTAATAGTAGTGGTGTTAACTCTTCTCTGAAAGTTCGGCAGAATTCTCCATTGAAGCCGTCAAGGCCAGGAATTTTTTTGGTTGGGAATTTTCCAATTATCTTTTCAATGTCTTCTTTTGTTATAGGTTCATTTAGCTGTTTTATCTCTGTGTTAGTTTAAGTAGGTAGTGTGTTTCTAGGAATTTGTCCATTTCCTCTAGGCTTTCAAATTTGTTGGAGTAAAATTTTTCATAGTTTTCCTTTTGATTCTTTCAATTTCAGTTAGGTTTGTTGTGATGTTGTCCATCTCATTTCTTACTTGGATTATTTGCTTCCTCTTGAGTTTTTCGTTTGTCTGTTTGGCCGAAGGTTTATCGTTTCTTTAAATCTTTTCAAAGAACCAGCTGTTGGTCTGGTTAACTCTTTCAATTTTTTTTAAATCTCTATTTCATTTAATTCTACACTAATTTTTATTATTTGCTTTCTTCTGGTACCCAAGGGCTTCTTTTGCTGCATTCTTTCTTCTTGTTGGAGTTGTAGGGTTAGTGTTTTGATTTTGGCCCTTTCTTCTTTTTGGATGTGTGCAATTATTGATATAAATTAACCTCTGAGCACTGCTTTTGTTATGTCCCAAAGGTTCTGGTAGGATGTTTTCATTCTCATTTGATTCTGTGAATTTCTTTATCTGTCCTTAATTTCTCCTATAACCCAGTATTTTTTGATCAAGGTGTTCAGTTTCCACGTGTTTGATTTTTTTACTTGCTTTTTATGTTATTGATTTCTACTTTTATGGTTTTATGGTCAGAAAAGATGCTTTGTAATATTTGGATGTTTCGAATCCTGTTAAGGCTTGTTTTGTGGCCTAATATGTGGCTTATTCTAGAGAATGTTCCATATGAGTTGGAAAAGAGAGTATACATGGCTGCTGTTGGGTGGAGTGTTCTGTATTTGTCTATGAGGTCAAGTTGGTTGATTGTAGCATTTAGATCTTCCATGTTTTTATTGAGCTTCTTCCTGGATGTTCTGTCATTCACCAAAAGTGATGTGTTGAAGTTTCTTATTATTATTGTGGAGCTGTCTATTTCTCTTTTCAATGTTGTTAGTGTTTGTTTTATGCACTTTGGAACCCTGTTCTTTGGTGCATAAATATTTATTATGGTTATGTCCTCCTGGTGTATTGACCCTTCAGTCATTATATAGTGTCCTTCCTTATCCTATGTGACGATTTAACATTAAAAATCTATTTTGTCATAGATTAATATTGCCATTCCTGCTCTTTTTTGATTGTTGTTTTCTTGACACACTTTTTCCATTCTTTGAGTTTTAGTTTGTGTCTTTAAGTCTAAGGTGTGTCTCTTGTGGGCAGCATATAGATGGATCAGGTTTTTTTATCCATTCTGCCACTGTCTGTGTCTTTACTGATGCATTTAGTCCATTTGCATTCAGCATGATTATTGCTAGGTATGAGTTTAGTGCCATCATTTTGATGTATTTTTTTGTGTGTGTCGTTGACAGTTTCTTTGTTCCAGTTAATTTTCTGTGCTGAGTTGTTTTTCTTTATGTATTTTTGTCTTTTTCAGTGTTGTCGATTTTGTATTTGCAGAGTCTTTATGTTTTTCTTGTTTTTTTACTTTGATGTGTAGGATTGTCTCCTTTGTGATTACCTTAATATTTACCTCTATTTTTCTAAGTGTAAACCAACCTCTTATCTCTTTATATTGCCTTGACTTCCTCTCCATATGAAAGATAAATGACTGCATTATTTTGTCCCTCTTTTTTTTTTTTTTTAATGTTGCCATCTTTTGCATATTGACACTTCTGTTTCCCTATTTTCAGTGTTTTAGCTTTGGCTTATTTTTGTGACTTTTCCATCTGGGTTGATAGCTGGTTGCTCTGTTTTGTGTTCTAGTCTTGGGTTGTTATCTGATGTTATTGATTTTTCTAACCAGAGAACTCCCTTTAGCATTTCTTGTAGTTTTGGTTTGGTTTTTGCAAATTCCCTAAACTTCTGTTTATCTGGAAATGCCCTAATTTCACCATCATATTTGAAACACAGTTTTGCTGGATATATGATTCTTGGCTGGCAATTTTTTTTTTCCTTCAAGGCTTTATATATGCCATCCTATTGCCTGCTTGCCTGCATGGTTTCTTCTGAGTAGTCAGAACTTAGTCTTATTGACTCTCCTTTGCAGATGACTTTTCATTTGTCCCTAGCCACTCTTAAAATTCTATCTTTGATTTTGGCAAGTTTGATTATAATATGTCTTGGTGGAGGCGGAGCCAAGATGGCGGACTAGGCAGACATTACCTCGGATCCCTCTTACAACAAAGACACGGAAAAACAAGTGAATCGATCACATACATAACAATCTACGAACCCTGAACAACAAACACAGATTTAGAGACGGAGAACGAACTAATACAGGGAAGCAGCGATAGTTTCCAGAGCCTGGAGCCAGCGTACCAGTCAGGTACGGCACAAGCACAGAGACCTGCTCCACCCCCCGGAACTAACCCCGGGAGGGGGACCAGCCGGTTCCACGGGCGGCGTGGGACGCAGCCGGTAGGAGAAGTCCCCGGGAGGCAGTGACTGATCTTGGAGCAGAAAGAGCAGCATCCGAGCCGGGGAACCGTCCCGCAGAGATTTGGACTGCTCGCAGGTACGCCATAAACACGGAGAGTTGCTCCACCCCCTGAACTAACCCCGGGAAGGGGACCAGCCGGGTCGCGCGGGCGGCGTGGGACGCAGCCGGTAGGAGAAGTCCCCGGGAGGCAGCGACTGGTATTGGAGTGGGGAGAACAGCGTTCCAGCCGGGACACTTGGTCGCGGCACAAGCACGGGGAGCTACTCCACCCATCTGAACTAACCCCGGGAGGGGGCCCACCTGGTTCACGGGGGCGGCACGGCCACGCGGCTGGAGGGACGAGAAGTCCCCGGGAGGCAGCGACTGATTTTGGAGTTGAGAGTGCACCGTCCCAGTAGGGGAGCCTTGACGCTGGGCGTGGGGCTGGAAGTGGAGGATCTGACCGTGACTCCAGCGGGCCAGACCCCCTGGGGGCAATCTCCACACAGCCAGCACACATAGGCGACGCGCCCGCGGGAATCTCAGATATAACAGTCATTCCAAGCAAGACAAGCAACTCTGGCTATATTCTGAGGTGCTACTCTCCTATCTCTCTGTTCCCTCCCCCACCCTCCCCAGGCGGCTTCATTAACATCTGAATAGCCTGAGCCAGAGGGAGACCTCTGATAGGGATCTGACTGCAGTTTTTTTTTTAGCGGATTTTCTGGAAAAACTAGTTTCCCAGTGATGGCTCGGAGACAACAATCCATATCAAACCACTTAAAGAAGCAGACCATGACAGCTTCTCCAACCCCCCAAACAAAAGAATCAAAATCTTTCCCAAATGAAGATACAATTTTGGAATTATCAGATACAGAATATAAAAAACTAATTTACAGAATGCTTAATGATATCACAAATGAAATTAGGATATCTGCAGAAAAAGCCAAGGAACACACTGATAAAACTGTTGAAGAACTCAAAAAGATTATTCAAGAACATAGTGGAAAAATTAATAAGTTGCAAGAATCCATAGAGAGACAACATGTAGAAATCCAAAAGATTAACAATAAAATAACAGAATTAGACAACACACTAGGAAGTCAGAGGAGCAGACTCGAGCAATTAGAATGCAGACTGGGACATCTGGAGGAGCAGGGAATCAACACCAACATAGCTGAAAAAAAATCAGATAAAAGAATTAAAAAAAATGAAGAAACCCTAAGAATTATGTGGGACTCTATCAAGAAGGATAACCTGCGGATGATTGGAGTCCCAGAACAGGGAGGGGGGACAGAAAACACAGAGAAAATAGTTGAAGAACTTCTGACAGAAAACTTCCCTGACATCATGAAAGACGAAAGGATATCTATCCAAGATGCTCATCGAACCCTATTTAAGATTGATACAAAAAGAAAAACACCAAGACATATTATCATCAAACTCACCAAAACCAAAGATAAACAGAAAATTTTAAAAGCAGCCAGGGAGAAAAGAAAGGTTTCCTTCAAGGGAGAATCAATAAGAATATGTTCTGACTACTCAGCATAAACCATGCAGGCAAGAAGGGAGTGGGACGACATATACAGAACACTGAAGGAGAAAAACTGCCAACCAAGGATCATATATCCAGCAAAACTCTCTCTGAAATATGAAGGCGAAATTAAGATATTTACAGACAAACACAAGTTTAGAGAATTTGCAAAAACCAAACCAAAGCTACAAGAAATACTAAAGGATATTGTTTGGTCACAGAACCAATAATATCAGATATCAGCACAACACAAGGTCACAAAACAGAACGTCCTGATATCAACTCAAATAGGGAAATCACAAAAACAAACAAATTAAGATTAATTAAAAAAAAAATACACATAACAGGGAATCATGGAAGTCAATAGGTAAAAGATCACAATAATCAAAAAGAGGGACTAAATACAGGAGGCATTGAACTGCCATATGGAGAGTGATACAAGGCGATATAGAACAACACAAGTTAGGTTTTTACTTAGAAAAATAGGGGTATATAATGAGGTAACCACAAAAAGGCATAACAACTCTATAACTCAAGACAAAAACCAAGAAAAACGTAACGACTCAACTAACATAAAGTCAAACACTATGAAAATGAGGGTCTCACAATTTACTAAGAAAAACGCCTCAGCACAAAAAAGTGTGTGGAAAAATGAAATTGTCAACAACACACATAAAAAGGCATCAAAATGACAGCACTAAAAACTTATTTATCTATAATTACCCTGAATGTAAATGGACTAAATGCACCAATAAAGAGACAGAGAGTCACAGACTGGATAAAGAAACACGATCCATCTATATGCTGCCTACAAGAGACACACCTTAGACTTAGAGACACAAACAAACTAAAACTCAAAGGATGGAAAAAAGTATATCAAGCAAACAATAAGCAAAAAAGAAGAGGAGTAGCAATATTAATTTCTGACAAAATAGACTTTAGACTTAAATCCACCACAAAGGATAAAGAAGGACACTATATAATGATAAAAGGGACAATTGATCAGGAAGACATAACCATATTAAATATTTACGCACCCAATGACAGGGCTGCAAGATACATAAATCAAATTTTAACAGAACTGAAAAGCGAGATAGATACCTCCACAATTATAGTAGGAGACTTCAACACACCACTTTCGGAGAAGGACAGGACATCCAGTAAGAAGCTCAACAGAGACACGGAAGATCTAATTACAACAATCAACCAACTTGACCTCATTGACTTATACAGAACTCTCCACCCAACTGCTGCAAAATATACTTTTTTTTCCAGCGCACATGGAACATTCTCTAGAATAGACCACATATTAGGTCATAAAACAAACCTTTGCAGAGTCCAAAACATCGAAATATTACAAAGCATCTTCTCAGACCACAAGGCAATAAAACTAGAGATCAATAACAGAAAAACGAGGGAAAAGAAATCAAATACTTGGAAAATGAACAATACCCTCCTGAAAAAAGACTGGGTTATAGAAGACATCAAGGAGGGAATAAGGAAATTCATAGAAAGCAACGAGAATGAAAATACTTCCTATCAAAACCTCTGGGACACAGCAAAAGCAGTGCTCAGAGGCCAATTTATATCAATAAATGCACACATACAAAAAGAAGAAAGAGCCAAAATCAGAGAACTGTCCCTACAACTTGAACAAATAGAAACTGAGCAACAAAAGAATCCATCAGGCACCAGAAGAAAACAAATAATAAAAATTAGAGCTGAACTAAATGAATTAGAGAACAGAAAAACAATCGAAAGAATTAACAAAGCCAAAAGCTGGTTCTTTGAAAAAATTAACAAAATTGATAAACCATTGGCTAGACTGACTAAAGAAATACAGGAAAGGAAACAAATAACCCGAATAAGAAATGAGAAGGACCACATCACAACAGAACCAAATGAAATTAAAAGAATCATTTCAGATTATTATGAAAAATTGTACTCTAACAAATTTGAAAACCTAGAAGAAATGGATGAATTCCTGGAAAAACACTACCTACCTAAACTAACACATTCAGAAGTAGAACAACTAAATAGACCCATAACAAAAAAAGAGATTGAAACGGTAATCAAAAAACTCCCAACAAAAAAAAGTCCTGGCCCGGACGGCTTCACTGCAGAGTTCTACCAAATTTTCAGAGAAGAGTTAACACCACTACTACTAAAGGTATTCCAAAGCATAGAAAATGACGGAATACTACCCAACTCAGTCTATGAAGCCACCATCTCCCTGATACCAAAACCAGGTAAAGACATTACAAAAAAAGAAAATTATAGACCTATATCCCTCATGAACATTGATGCAAAAATCCTCAACAAAATTCTAGCCAATAGAATCCAACGACACATCAAAAAAATAATTCACCCTGATCAAGTGGGATTTATACCAGGTATGCAAGGCTGGTTTAATATCAGAAAAACCATTAATGTAATCCATCACATAAATAAAACTAAAGACAAAAACCACATGATCTTATCAATTGATGCAGAAAAGGCATTTGACAAAGTCCAACACCCATTCATGATAAAAACTCTTACCAAAATAGGAATTGAAGGAAAATTCCTCAACATAATAAAGGGCATCTATGCAATTTTTTTTTATGCAAAGCCAACAGCCAATATCACTCTAAATGGAGAGAACCTGAAAGCATTTCCCTTGAGAACGGGAACCAGACAAGGATGCCCTTTATCACCACTCTTATTCAACATCGTGTTGGAAGTCTTAGCCAGGGCAATCAGGCTAGACAAAGAAATAAAAGGTATCCGGATTGGCAAGGAAGAAGTAAAGTTATCACTATTTGCAGATGACATGATTATATACACAGAAAACCCTAAGGAATCCTCCAGAAAACTACTGAAACTAATAGAAGAGTTTGGCAGAGTCTCAGGGTATAAAATAAACATACAAAAATCACTTGGATTCCTCTACATCAACAAAAAGAACACCGAAGAGGAAATAACCAAATCAATACCATTCACAGTAGCCCCCAAGAAGATAAGATACTTAGGAATAAATCTTACCAAGGATGTAAAAGACCTATACAAAGAAAACTACAAAGCTCTACTACAAGAAATTCAAAAGGACATACTTAAGTGGGAAAACATACCTTGCTCATGGATAGGAAGACTTAACATAGTAAAAATGTCTATTCTACCAAAAGCCATCTATACATTTAATGCACTCCCGATCCAAATTCCAATGTCATATTTTAAGGGGATAGAGAAACAAATCACCAATTTCATATGGAAGGGAAAGAAGCCCCGGATAAGCAAAGCACTACTGAAAAGGAAGAAGAAAGTGGGAGGCCTCACCTTACCTGACTTCAGAACCTATTATACAGCCACAGTAGTCAAAACAGCCTGGTATTGGTACAACAACAGACACATAGACCAATGGAACAGAATTGAGAACCCAGATATAGACCCATCCACGTATGAGCAGCTGATATTTGACAAAGGACCAGTGTCAATTAACTGGGGAAAAGACAGCCTTTTTAACAAATGGTGCTGGCATAACTGGATATCCATTTGCAAAAAAATGAAACAGGACCCATACCTCACACCATGCACAAAAACTAACTCCAAGTGGATCAAAGACCTAAACATAAAGACTAAAACGATAAAGATCATGGAAGAAAAAATTGGGACAACCCTAGGAGCCCTAATACAAGGTATAAACAGAATACAAAACATTACCAAAAATGATGAAGAGAAACCCGATAACTGGGAGCTCCTAAAAATCAAACACCTATGCTCATCTAAAGACTTCACCAAAAGAGTAAAAAGACCACCTACAGATTGGGAAAGAATTTTCAGCTATGACATCTCCGACCAGCACCTGATCTCTAAAATCTACATGATTCTGTCAAAACTCAACCACAAAAAGACAAACAACCCAATCAAGAAGTGGGCAAAGGATATGAACACACATTTCTCTAAAGAAGATATTCAGGCAGCCAACAGATACATGAGAAAATGCTCTCGATCATTAGCCATTAGAGAAATGCAAATTAAAACTACGATGAGATTCCATCTCACACCAGCAAGGCTGGCATTAATCCAAAAAACACAAAATAATAAATGTTGGAGAGGCTGCGGAGAGATTGGAACTCTCACACACTGCTGGTGGGAATGTAAAATGGTACAACCACTTTGGAAATCTATCTGGCGTTATCTTAAACAGTTAGAAATAGAACTACCATACAAGCCAGAAATCCCACTCCTAGGAATATACCCTAGAGATACAAGAGCCTTCATACAAACAGATATATGCACACCCATATTTATTGCAGCTCTGTTTACAATAGCAAAAAGTTGGAAGCAACCAAGGTGTCCATCAACGGATGAATGGTTAAATAAATTGTGGTATATTCACACAATGGAATACTACGCATCGATAAAGAACAGTGACGAATCTCTGAAACATTTCATAACATGGAGGAACCTGGAAGGCATTATGCTGAGCGAAATTAGTCAGAGGCAAAAGGACAAATATTGTATAAGACCACTATTATAAGATCTTGAGAAATAGTAAACCTGAGAAGAACACATACTTTTGTGGTTACGAGGGGGGGAGGGAGGGAGGGTGGGAGAGGGTTTTTTTTATTGATTAATCAGTAGATAAGAACTGCTTTAGGTGAAGGGAAAGACAACACTCAATACATGGAAGGTCAGCTCAATTGGACTGGACCAAAAGCAAAGAAGTTTCCGGGATAAAATGAATGCTTCAAAGGTCAGCGGAGCAAGCGCGGGGGTCTGGGGAGCATGGTTTGCGGGGACTTCTAAGTCAATTGGCAAAATAATTCTATTATGAAATCATTCTGCATCCCACTTTGAAATGTGGCGTCTGGGGTCTTAAATGCTAACAAGCAGCCATCTAAGATGCAGCAATTCGTCTCAACCCACCTGGAGCAAAGGAAAATGAAGAACACCAAGCCCACATGACAACTAAGAGCCCAAGAGACAGAAAGGGCCACATGAACCAGAGACCTACATCATCCTGAGACCAGAAGAACTAGTTGGTGCCCGGCCACAATTGATGACTGCCCTGACAGGGAGCTCAGCAGAGGACCCCTGAGGGAGCAGGAGATCAGTGGGATGCAGACCCCAAATTCTCATAAGAAGACCAAACTTAATGGTCTGACTGAGACTGGAGGAATCCCGGCGGCCATGCTCCCCAGACCTTCAGTTGACACAGGACAGGAACCATCCCCGAAGACAACTCATCAGAAATGAAAGGGACTGGTCAGCGGGTGGGAGAGAGACGCTGATGAAGAGTGAGCTAATTATATCAGGTGGACACTTGAGATTGTGTTGGCAACTCTTGTCTGGAGGGGGGATGGGAGGATAGAGAGAGAGGGAAGCCGGCAAAATTGTCAAGAAAGGAGAGACTGAAAGGGCTGACTCAAGACGGGGAGAGTAAGTGGGAGTAGGGAGGGAGATGTATGTAAACTTATATGTGACAGACTGATTGGATTTGTAAACGTTCACTTGAAGCTTAATAAAAGTTATTATAAAAAAAAAATAAATATGTCTTGGTGACTTTCTTTTGGGATCTACCTTGTGTGGGGTTCGATGAGCTTCTTGGATAGGTATCTTCTCATCTTTCACAATTATGATATCAAGGAAGTTTTCTTCCAACAAATCTTTGACAATTCTCTTTTATACCCCTCTGTTCTTGTACTCCAATCACTCATAGGTTATCCCTTGATAGAGTCCCACATAATTCTTAGGGTTTCTTCGTTTTTAAAAAAATTTTTTATCTGATTTTTCCTCAAAGAATTTGGTTTCAAGTGCTTTATCTTCAATCTCACTAATTCTGACTTCCGTTGCCTAAATTCTGCTCCTATGGCTTTCTACTGAGTTGTCTAATTCCGAAATTTTATTGTTAATCTTTTGAATATCTGTTTGTTGTCTCTCTGTGGATTCTTGCAGCCTGTTAAATTTTTCATTATGCTCTTGTATAACCTTCTTAAGTTCCTCTATTGCTTTGTCTGTGTGTGTTCCTTGGTTCATTCTGTGTTTTGCCTGATCTCCTTCTTGATCTCTTGAAGAGTTCTATATATTATTCTTTTGAATTCTATCTCTGGTAATTCAAAGACGTTATCTGTCTTCAGGAGGTTTCTTGATTCTTTATTTTGGTGGCTTGCTGAACCATCATGGTCTGACTTTTTATGTAATTTCATGTTGGCTGTCATCTCCAAGCCATCAATAAGTTATCATATTTATTTATTTAGTTTGCTTACTGTGTCCTAGCTTTTTGATATGCCCAAATAGGCTGGTTGTGCAAGCTAGTTTGATTATTGGCGTCTCTGAAGTTCTCACATCCTGTCTCTAGGTGGCTAGAGCTGTTACTAGGTATGTGAGCCTACCAGTCTGTTTAATTTTATTGTGTAGGTTCTGCTCAGTTCTCCAGGCAGTTGGTCCCTGAGTGTGTGGCACAGGCTCTCACCTACAGCCCTGTATGGGTGATTGGAGTACACACAGATATCTGGCTGCAGTAGGAAGTCATGCACTGATCAAGACAAGGGGCCGACTGCTGCTCCTAAGTGTCTGGGTGGAAGGCACATCTCTGTTCTCTACAGTGCATAGGTGCATGGGTTTTACAGCTGGACTATGGGCACCCAATGTTGTTGGCCGTAAGGACTGGGAGTCACCACTTATTCTTGGACTCATGTAGCAGGTGGCTCATTGGGGTAGGTGGAGCCACCAGTCCTCAGGCCTCTGATGTGGGTAGGTGAGGACCCTGTTTAATGGGCAGGGTGGTATCAAATGTCACAAATCTGCCACTCCCCCTTATAGCAGATACAATTGAAAATAGGATTCAGGTATACACCCTGTTATACTCTGCTAATGAGGGCCCATGATGTTGAAATGGGCCCACACAGGTCTACGCAGGGGTGAAAGGCATTCAAAGTCCACAGACCCCTTATGCCTTTGCCTAGGCAAAGGGGCTGTGCCTGTCCTCAGTTCCTAGCTTCGGGGTGCTGGCAGATTATTTTTTCCTGTTTGTTAATTCGTTCCCTTTCCAAAGCCTCGAGAATGACTCAGGGCACCTTAGGTCCTATTTCTGGCCCAGGGAGTGCAGAAATTGCTGAAGCTGGACTGGGACCCAGAGCAGAGTAGGGAGGAGGCAGGCAAATGGAAGATAGGTACTTCCCAAAGTGGTGGGGGGGAGGGGGTTGATCTGTGTGGTAGGTTAGATGCTTACACTTATTTTTTTGCCAATTGAGTACTATTTCTCCCTCTTTCTGGACGCTTGATCTCTCCTGATGTGGAGGATGTGTCCTGAGTGCCACTGCTTGCCTCACTGTGTGTGCCAGCTGATCCAGCCTTAAGGGTGCTGGCGCCAGCCAGGTCAGGTCTGACAGCTCCTCGCTGCTTCTGGACCATCTCTTCCTCCCCCTGCTACTCGGTCTGATTCCTCAATTTTGTCTTTGATGTTCAGGGCTCCTAAATTGTCACATATAATCAGTTCATTTGTTTTCTCAGAGCTTTGTTGTAAGAGGGACAACAGGAAGCGTCTGACTACTTTGCCATCTTGGCCCCGCCTCTCATTGTGTTTCTTGCCTCTTAAAAAATTTAGGCATCCATGCCATGAGAAATGGTAGAAGAGCTGGCTGATACATTACTTTCTTATCTTTGTCCTGCTTTCACTTTTCAATTATATTTTTCTTAACTTTTGTAGATTCAGGGAAAAGTAACAAATTCATTGGTTAAGCACTTCTGGCAAGCACTTCCAAGTTTTTTAGGAGTGGTTTTCTTGAAGTTCCTCTTATTGGTCAGAAGCACTCCTCTCATCCCTTTGTCTTCTTCCACCTATGGGGGGAAGGGTAAATAAAAACCACAGAGCTTCCTTCCTTTCTTGCTCTGTTTATATAGACTGTAAGGCAGAGTGCACCTCGGACAATAGTTGGGAAGAAGAGAATTGAAAGTTTAGCTGCCTCTTTTTTTCCAAAATGGGTATCTAGTCCCTATTATTTGCTCAATTATTTGCTATTATATTTAGACAGTGAGGTTACTTACAGCTTCTTTGTCTTGAACTTTGGTTCATAGTTACTAGTTCTGAGGCAAGGAGAGGACCCCTCTTAATGTCCTGCTTCAAGAGACAACAGTGTTTTGATATTTCCTGCAGAGCATATCTCAAATTTATAATAGAGGCAAGAATCTTATGTTAAGAGATAGCATTAGATTTTGTGTGTGTGGGGGGCAGGTAGGGATCATGGTGTACTGTATTGCTTAAGAAAACCCTCACATATTTTAGGGTATAAGATGATAATGGTGTTGGTATTGGTTAGACTGTCTATATCTCTGCTGTGTCTTATAATTTTACCTACTTGGCCTTTTGTACTTTAAATCCCATTATACCCATTGAAATCAGGAGAGTGTTTCACTGATGGCATCTCTCTCATCTTCCCTGTCTTACAAAGGGCAGGTGTTACAGAGCTATTTAAGGATGCTAGTGGTCTCTTCTCATGCATTTCTCAATGTCTTAAAGAAGAAATTAAACTCTGGGCCCTCCTATGGGAAATAATGAGAAAGTGAGTACGCAACACACGTCTGATACAGGTGCTCCAACTTTCCTAACTTTCTAAGCATTTGTACTATTTCCTCTATATTATGCAAGGGAAGTTCTGAAATCTCCTTCTCATTAATCATAATCTATCACTAACATTAGGTTTCAGTTAAGCGACCAAACTGTCTTTTTAGATCCAGCTATTGGAACTTTTACATTAAACCCAGAATATCTGACAGGTGTCTCATATTGATAATTTTGATCTAAAGAATTTCTTACAAGTGCTTCATATTGATGATTTTGACCTGATTCTACGTGATATTACATCCAACTTGATCTGAAACCCTTAGAATTTATTCCTACACATATTCTTCAGGATTCCATCAACATGAATTAGCAAATCTCACAGTTCATAAGATGTAATCATATTTTTTACTTTGTCATGGGCCATGCTGCAATTTGTCTATAGTTGCAGCTATGAAGGCAGTGAAGATTTTGGGATATAAGTGTTGAGAACAGACTTTCCTTTGCAGAATAGCTGACCTAGTGAGGTTATAACAGGATCTTCAGGCAAGGAAACGATTGTTTTTTCAGATAGAAGAAGCACAACTGCTTCTACAATGGAGATTTAGGGAGGTTTGGTAGTTACGGGTTCTCAGACTTGTCTGAGCACACCCAAATGTGCTCATCCCATGTCTTGGAATCCGTTCATTCCCCCAACAAATTCTAACATCCATACAACAGACTTGGTGGATGTTTTAATTCAAGTTGTGTTTTAATACCATGTTGTTGTTGTTGTTAGGTGCCGTTGAGTTGGTTCTGACTCATAATAACTCCATGTACAACAGAATGAAACACTGCCCAGTTCTGCACCATCCTCACAATCATTATGTTTGAGCCCATTGTTGCAACCACTGTGTCAATCCATCTTGTCAAGGATCTTGCTCTTTTTTGCTGACCCTCTGCTTTACCAAGCATGACATCCTCCTACAGGGACTGTCCCTCCTGATAACATGCTCAAAGTACATGAGACGGAGTCTTGCCATCCTCGCTTCCAAGAAGCACTCTGGCTATATTTCCTCCAAGACAGATTTGTTCGTTCTTCTGGCAGTCCATGGTATATTCAATATTCTTGGCCAATACTATAATTCAAAGGCATCAATTTTTCTTTATTGCAATGTGCCTATTTCCTCTCCTCAGAGGTAACCACTGTTACTAGTTTCTTAGACATACTTCCAGAGATATTTTGTAAATGCCAGATTCTGTGGCATTGGAATCATGAGTCACCCAATTATCCCCACCATCCCCTCCCAGCTATGTGTGGCAGAAGCTCTATCCTGGATTTGTGCAGCCAAGAAAACAGGGGCTCCCTATCTCTTCAGCTCTCCATCTGGAGCTAAGGTATATATGCAAAAATAGTTAACATATCATGCACACACTTTTTTAAATTAAACTCTATAATTGGAGATCATTTTGTATCAGAACACATAGGACTTCCTACTTTTTCAATAGCCTTATTATAACCTATTGTTTGAAGTAATATAAATTATGTAATTAGTTCCCTCTATAGAATGATTACCTATAAAAATTGGTTAATTAGTAAACATGTTAAATATTAAGGATAATCATTATAAGCATAGAACTAGAATATATAAACTTCTAAATCCATAAACAGAAAATAGGAGGAAAGAAAAATTCAGCAGCCCATTAGAAGGCAGGAAAGGTGGAAAAGAGAACCAGAGAAACTGCATGGCAAATGGAAGGTTCAAATAACATGGTGGAAACAAATCCAAAAACACTGGTTATCATCATAATATATAGGAGTAAAAGTTGCAAATTTAAAAACAAGGATTCTTGTAATAGATTTTAGAAAAATTCAACTATATTTAGGAGAGACTCACTTGAACCATGATTGCACAAAACATTCACATGAAGCATGATTGAATACATAGGTATAGAAAAGAAGATACCAAAATGATTAATGAAAGTAATCTGGCACAGGTATATAAACGCCAGAGAAAATGGATTTTAAGAAAAAAATTGTTAAGGTTTATGGAGTATTTATTTAACTATAATAAGTTTTAATTTTCCAGAAAGATAAAAAAAAAAAATTTGAGTCTATAGGCATATAGAAATATTGCCTCAAAATACATAAAATAAAAATGGATGTAATTGCAAGACCTAATTAACAATCCATCATCATAGTTGGATAATTTAACACACTGCTCATGAATCAACAAACTCCAGTCAAGCAAAAAGTGGTACTGATAAAGAACATTTGAATAAAACATTTAAAGTCTTGATCTATTGGTAAATTATAGACTTTCAAAACACATAGAAAATACACATCCTTTTTAAGCACATTTTAAGCACTATTTGTGAAAATAATCCATCTATTAGGCTGTCATGGATTGAATTACATCCCCCCTCCCCCCTCCCCGAATGTGTGTATCAGCTTGGTTAGGTCATGATTTCCAATATTGTGTGGTCATCCTCCATTTTGTGATTGTAATTTTATGTAAAGAGGATTTGGGTGGGATTGTAATACCACACTTGCTCAGGTCACCTCCTTGACCCAATGTAAAGGGAGTTTGCCTGGGGTGTGGCCTGCACCTCCTTTTATCTCTTAAGGAAAGAGAAGCAAGCAGAGAGGTGGGGACCTCATACCACCAAGAAAGAAGCATCAGGAGCAGAGCATGTCCTTTAGACCCGGGGTTCCTGCCCAGAGATGCTCCCAGACCAAGGGAAGACTGATGACCAGGACCTTCCTCCAGAGCCAGCAGGGACAGAAAGCCTTCCCCTGGAGCTGATGCCCTGAATTTGGACTTGTAGCCTACGAGATAGTTCATTAAAGCCATCCATTTGTGGTATTTCTGTTATAGCAGCACTAGATAACTAAGACATAGGCTCAGAGGTAATTTCTACAAATAACAAGAAATTGATATCATGTAGGTTGCATTTTCAAACAAAAATGCAATTAATTTATAAAATAAATAAGGAAAAGAAATCTACCAGTCTTATGTTGGCAAACTAAACAATTAAATTCTAAACAATTTGTGGGTCCAAGAAGAAATACAAATGATGTTTAGAAGTGAATTTCAACGAATACATTATATTAAAATCTCCTGGGACCCAGTTATAGTTCTTAGGTAATTTTTAACTCTTTATCTAAAGAAAAACAAGAAAGATAGAAAAAAAGAGCTAAGCAATGAATTTAGGTAGCTTTATTTAATAACATAATGAAAGCAAGAAAGAAATTGAGCACAAATTAATGAAATAAAAAATAAACAGTAAAGAAGATCAACACTATCAAAAGCTAGTTGAGGCTGCCAAAATTTCTTAAGAACAAAAAGAGAAAGTACAAATATAACTGGTATTAGAAATGAAATGGGGCCTTAACTAGTATTCATGGATGATGTCCATTTGTTGGCCTATGTACAGGTACAGTTGAAAATAATCCTATGTCTTATATTGGATTCTTGTATGCTGTTCATTTGATTCATATCTGTTTTGAAGCCATGAAATACAGTTTCTTTTTAATGACACTACATCAATACCCCTTGACAAACTATCATAGAAGGCTTTTTGAGTACACACATTAGTGTCATATTTTGATATACCTTTACATACAACTGGAAACCCTGGTGGTGTAGTGGTTAAGTGCTATGGCTGCTAACCAAAAGGTCAGCAGTTCGAATCCACCAGGTGCTCTTTGGAAACTCTATGGGGCAGTTCCACTCTTGCTTTAGGGTTGTTATGAGTCGAAATCAACTCAACAGCAACGGGTATACAGGTATTAAATACAACTTTAATGTGGAGTAGCTGAGATTCTGTATCAGCCTAGGGATGACTGTCAAAGGTTTTAATTATTTTTTGTGTGTGTGTGTGATGGAAAGTCTACTTTTTTGGGGGGTGGGGTCTATAAAACCAATCTTTCATAATGGCATCTTTCCAGTATTGGAAGACCAGTCCATTGACTGCCATTCTCAGACAAATAATGCAATAAACTAAGGTATTCATAACTCTTCATAGTTTAATATATAATAACTCTTCCAGAATTATTTGCATAGATATACAAGCTAGTGGTTTAAAGTCAGATAAAATTATGTTTTAACGGAATTACAGGCATCAAACGTAGTGAAATAAGTGAAGTGTTCTTAAATGAGAAGGCAGTGTCAATGCTTAGAAAGATAATGTAAATTGCTTTCATTAGAGGCTGGTCCTACAAAACCGATGCCATGAAGTTCTAATGTACTGTTTCTAACTTACCCTTGTCCACGCTATATGAATTACAAACACTTACAATGAGCACAAATCTGTCTACATAATGAAAAAAATAACAGGTACAACCCACATTAGAAATCAAAACCAACTAAATTTGAATGATTATTTGGCTGGTTAATGTAGAAAAAGGAACAGCTAGAACCAGTTTGGGCAAGTTGAACAGTTAAGTGAGTCACCAGAAGCTGCAATGCTAATCTTTTTTTTGAAATAACTGATTGTTTTCCACTCAGGTTTGTTCCAGGGTCAAATAGAGTGTCAGCATTCCAAGAAGCAAGACGGAACTACCTCCTTGCTGTAGAGCATTCTGTCTTCTTGTCACAAATATTGATGCATATATTTAACCAACTGCCATTTCCTGACAGGAATTTGTTTCAAGACTATCTTCTCTATTTACATTTCGCTTGAAGAAAATAGTACTGTTCCTTGAGACAGATGTTTCTTATTACAGCAGGTTCCATACCAGATCGTTTGCAAACTCTGCGGGTAAAGAACAAGACTAAATATGAAGCAGTGTTGTGCAATAGAATGTGCTATCCAAAGTTTCATTAGGAGTTCACGACAAAACTGGGATTAGAACTCAAATAGGTACATGTACAGAGTATTCCATAGCTTGAGAATAAGATTCCTTAATTTTTTTTTTTTCGTAGTCTGTGATACATTGCTGCTGCTTCTGTGTTTCTGTGTTAACTACAGAATTTTATCAATAGACAATTGTTTAAAATAGTAGAAGCATGTAACTGGGTAGTATTCCTAATATATAACATTTTCTTTGAGTGTTTACTATTTCCTCCTTAAAAGACATCTTGCATAAACCCCTTGCATCTTCTTCCTTTCTTCTTCTTGTTGCTTGGAATAGGGCGTGAATGGCTACTGCTAAAGTAGCCTTCTTATACTCTGAAGACAGAGGAAACTGGGTTTGTGATGACTCAGTAGAAGAACCTTACTTCCCATTGACTGTCAGGTGATGCCGATGCAGCTCGTCTGGTGACTATAATTTGAGAAACTCTGTTACTTTTGACCTTCAGTTACATACAGAGGAAATCAAATTTCGGCTGATAATAGGAGATTCTGGTGAACTGAAGGCATTCAAATTAAAGTTTTTAAAACACCAAGTTGGCCAGTAAATCTACATTTATGGGCCTCATTAAACTGTGGAACAGAGTGGAAAGAGCTACAATGTTGGACCACATACGCTGTGCTTTTAGCAACTAATTCTCCCATGCTAATCCCAGAATGCAGAGAGAAGGAATAAAGGAGAAGTAAATGCATGTATAAAGAAAGAAAAAAGAACAAATATAGGTACCAGGAAAATAAGCTTAAATAGTGAACAGTGTGGAGATTAGGTCAGACATAGTGCACCACCGTGACGTGCTTGGATCTCTTTACATTCCCATGCACGTGTGGTTTCTCTCTCAAATAACCATCTCTATGTCTCTCTATTGTAGGGTTGGCCTCAGGCTTCCAGGACTCACTTTGTTAGAAGTGCCTAAGGGTTTATATACCTGGAAGTGCAGCCTGCAACCAATGGCTGACAGGTGCAGGGGTATAAATCTGAGATGTGACTTACACTGCCTTCAGACATCCTCTCTGGGGCTGAGTTAGAGTCAACCCCTATGACACATTGCTTGACAATATACCCCAGCTTAGCCTCCTTGCCTTACCAATCTGTCATGGATTCGGTTATGTCTCCCCAAAAATGTGTGTAACAATTTGGCTAGGCCATGATTCCCAGGATTGTGTGGTTGTCCTCCATTTTGTGATTGTAATTTTATGTTAAAGTGAATTAGGGTGGTATTGCAATACCCTTACTAAGGTCACATCCCTGATCCATTGTAAAGGGAGTTTCCCTGGGCTTTGGCCTGCACCACCTCTTATCTTACAAGAGATAAAAAGAAAGGGAAACATGCAGAGGGTGGCAGTGCCAAGAGCAAAGCGTGTCCTTTGGACCCAGGGTCCCTGCACGGAGAAGTGCCTAGTCCAGAGAAGTGCCTAGTCTGGGGGGGAAGACTGATAAGAAAGCAGACAGAGAGAGAAAGCCTTCCCCTGGAGATGATGCCATGAATTTGGACTTTTAGCCTATTTACTGTTAAGAAATACATTTCTCTTTGTTAAAGCCATCTACTTGTGGTATTTCTGTTAAAGCAGTACTAGATAACTAAGATACAGTCCAACACTGCCACTCTCCTAACAGTTTTTCCTAGAAAAATATCCTATTAATCACATTCACAAGAATCCTTGTGTCAGGGTCTGTTTCTGGGGAACCCAATTTTTAGCAGAAATGGTAGGACTTTTAATTTTCATCCCAGAAAGGAGTGGGAAGAATAAAAGGAAGATTAGTCATCCTGTTCTTGCTTCTTGGATTTGAGCTTTCTACATGGAAATGGCTCAGATATCCAAATGTGCCAGTGAAGAAAATCAACTCATTTTAGATATCCAGGTTCATTTAGAATGTTGGCAAAATATGTATGGACATTAGGAGAGAGGTCAAAAGAAATGTATTAAATTAAAACAAGCTGGGTTGTAAACTCAAAATGTATGAGTTATGCTGATTTACTTTTCTATGAACTACTTGTCCATCCTCACCTAATTTTAAGATTCAATACAGCTGAGAGTTTCATTAAATGTTTATGATCCTATTATAGGATATATTTTTAGCCTTAATAAAAGGAAGTTGATAAAGCTTCATTATCTGTCATTTCAGTGGGCGAGTAAAAAATCTAACATCCAGCAAGTGAGTCTATAATATGTCATCGTTAATCTATTTCTCAAGCCTTTGTCTCTGACATCAAAGAAAAACGACTGTTACTAGAATGATTATCTCCTAAAATGTATCATGATTCTTCAACACTATTAGTCAAAAAACTGTTATGAAAACTTCACTAAAACAGAATTTGATTTTCTTTCTATGAACTGTAAGGGTGACTGTAATTTTTAGTACCTGTGGTGGAAATATCCTCCATATTAACTCAGCAGGTTTTCTTAGAGGAATGAAATCATTTTATATAGGAGGAAGGAAATTACAAAATATAGCGACAAAATTATCCTGGTTTTTTATCTTTTGAAAACTGTGATCTTTTAAATCACTTAGCTAAAATGGTTAGTGTCACTTCCAGGCTCTGAATTTTGCTTTAAAAGGATTCTAGCTTGGTAGCAAAATAATGCGACTTAATTGACCTAGAGAGAACTCCTAAGAAACATCATCAAGGACTTTGAAGTACTCCCCTTTTCCCTGTGAGATGCAAAAGATAATTTTAGTGTAAGTTTCTTTGTACTATTGTGTTACTAACATAATTTCTCCAGAAACGGGTATCCCACGTAAAATCTTCTGTAACAGTTGCTATGGAACTCATTTCTAGTGCTAACATTATCAAAGCTCATTTTGAATTGGGAAGATATCCATCTGTAAGATCTTGAAAACTGCTTCCATAAAATAGTTTGGGGAAAAAAAAGCAAAGAGCAGCAAAAAAGTGAAAGAATAGTTTCACAAGTGTTAGTTACATATGAAATTCCATATGATTTAATGGTGGTAGTGTCAGAAAAGCAAACATTCTACAGGGTTATTTCATACATCTGCATCAATGAAACATGCCTTTAACTTTTGGAATTGTGGGTTTTGTTTTTTTTTTAGTTATATGATGATTTGGGTACAAATTATTGTTGTTAAAAAAATTTTTTTTTTTTTTATAAATTGTTGTTAGGTGCCCTCAAAACTGTTCTAACTCACAGAGGCCCTGTGTACAACAGAATGAAATACTCCCTGGTCCTGCACCATTCTCACAATTGTAATTACGCTTGAGCCCATTGTTGCGGCCCCTGTGTCAATCCGTCTCATTGACAGTCTTTTCCTATTCATGCCCGTCTACTTTACCAAGCATGTGTCCTTCTCCGGGGGCTGCTGTCTCACGATAACATGTCCAAAGTATGTGAGACGAAGTCTTGCCATCCTTGCTTCTAAGGAGCATTCTGGCTGTACTTTTTCCAAGACAGACCTGTTTGTTCTTCTGGAAGTTCATGGTGTATTCAATATTCTTCCCCAACACCATAATTCAAAGGTACTAATTCTTCTTCTGTCTTTCTTATTCATTGTCTAGCTTTCGCATGCGTATGAGGCAATTGAAAACACCATGGCTTGGGTCAGGCGTGCCTTAGTCCTCAATGTGACATCTTTACTTTTTAAAACTTTAAAGAGGCCTTTCGCAGCAGATTTACCCAATGCAATATGTCTTTTGATTTCTTGACCGCTGCTTCCATGGCTGTTGATTGTAGATTCGAGTAAAATGAAGTCCTTGACAACTTCAGTCTTTTCTCCATTTGTCATGATGCTGCTTATTGGTTGAGTTGTGAGGATTTTTGTTTTCTTTTTGTTGAGGTGTAATCCATATCGAAGGCTGTAGTCTTTGATCTTCATCAGTACGTGTTTCAAGTCCTCTTCACTTTCAACAAGCAAGATTGTGTCATCTCTGTACTGTAGGTTGTTAATGAGTTTCCCTCCAGTCCTGATGCTCCATTCTTCTTGTTACAGTCCAGCCTCTTAGATTTATTTGCTCAGTATAAAGACTGAATAAGTATGGTGAATTTTTTTTTAAGTATGGTGAAAGGATACAACCCTACATACAACTTTCCTGACTTTAAACCACACACTATCCTCTTGTTCTATTCCATTTGACTGCCCCTTGGTTTATATTCAAGTTCCTCATGAGCACAGTGAAGTGGTCTGGAATTTCCATTCTTCGCAACATCATCCATAATTTGTTATGACCCACAGAGTCGAATGCCTTTGCATAGTCAATAAGACCAGGTAAGCATCTTTCTGGCATTCTCTGCTTTCAGCCAGGATTCATCTGACGTTAACAATGATATTCCTTGTTGCATGTGTTCTTCTGAAGCTGGCGTGAATTTCTGGCAGTTCCATGTCAATGTACTGCTGCAAATGCTTTTGAATGATCTTTAACAAAATTTTACTTGCATGTTATATTAATGATATTGTTCGATAATTTCCACATTCTGCTGGATCGCCTTTCTTTGGAATAGGCATAAATATGGATCCCTTTCCGTCAGTTAGCCGGGTAACTGTCTTCCAAATTTTTTGGCATAGACGAGTGAGCACTTCCAGAGCTGCGTTCACTTGTTGAATTGGTATTCCATCAATTCCTGGAAACTTGTTTTTTGCCAATGCCTTCTCTGCAGCTTGGACTTCTTCCTTCAGTACCATTGGTTCTTCATCATATGCTACCCTTGAAACTGTTGAACGTTGACTGATTCTTTATGGTACAGTGACTCTGTGTATTCCTTCCATCTTCTTTGTATGTGTCATTTAATATTTTGCCCATAACAAAAAACAAACAAACTCACTGCCACCGAGTCTATTCCAACTCATAGCGACCCTATAGGACAGAGTAGAACTGCCCCAATATGGTTATTTTCCCCATAGAATCCGTCAAAATTGCAATTCAAGGCTTGAATTATTTCTTCAGTTCTTTCAGCTTGAGAAATGTCAAGTATTTTCTTCCCTTTTGGTTTTCTAACTCCCAGGTCTTTGCACATTTCATTATAGTACTTTACTTTGTCTTCTCAAACGGCCATTTGAAATCTATTTAGCTCTTTTACTTCACCATTTCTTCCATTTGCTTTAGCTACTCTATGTTGAAGAGCAAGTTTCAGAGTCTATTCTGACATCCATTTTGGTCTTTTCTTTCTTTCCTGTCTTTTTAATGACCTCTTGCATTCTTCATGGGTGATGTCCTTGATGGTATTCCGTAACTTGTCTGGTCTTTGGTCTTTAGTGTTCAATGCATTAAATTTGTTCTTGAGATGGTTTCCAAATTCAGGTGGGATACACTCAAGGTCATACTCTGGCTCTTGTGGACTTGTTCTAATTTTTTTCAGCTTCAACTTGAACTTGCCTATGAGCAATTGATGGTCTGTTCCACAGCCAGCCCCTGGTCTTGTTCTGACTGATGATATTGAGCTTTTCCATCCTCCCTTTCCACAGATGTAGTAGATTTGATTCTTGCATATTTCATCTGGTGAGGTCCATGGGCATAGCTGCAATTCATGTTGTTGAAAAATAGTATTTGAAATGAAGAAGTCAGTGGTCTTCCAAAGTTCTATCGTGTGAACCCCAGCGTTATTTCTATCACCAAGGCCATATTTTCCAACTACTGATGCTTATTCTTTGTTTTCAACTTTTGCATTCCAATTACCAGTAATTACCAATGCATCTTTATTGCATGTTTGATCAATTTCAGACTGCAGAAGTTGGTAAAACTCTTCAGTTTCTTTATCTTTGGCCTTTGTGGTTGACACTTAAATTTGAATAATAGTCATATTAAGTGGTCTTCCTCATAGGTGTATGGATATTACCCTATCACTGACAGCATCATACTTCTGGATAGATCCAGGTAGATCTTGAAATATTCTTTTTGACCATAAATGCAATGCCATTCCTCTTCAATTTTTCGTTCCTGGCGTAGTAGGGCATATGATTGTCTGACTCATAATGGCCAATACCAGTCCATTTCAGCTCACTAATGCCTAGAATATTGATGTTTATGCTTTTCATTTTGTTTTTGAAGATTTCCAATTTTCTTAGGTTCATACTTCATACATTCCATATTTCGATTATTAATGGATGTTTTCAGCTGTTTTTCTTACTTTCAGTCTAATCACATCAGCAAATTAAGGCCCTGAAAGCTTGACTCCATACACATCATTAAGGCCAACTCCACTTTGAGGAGGCAGCTCTTTCCTAGTTGTATTTTGAGTGCCTTCCAACTTGAGGGGCTCATCCTCTGGCACTGTATCAGACAATGTTCTGCTGCTATTCATAAGGTGTTCACAGGCAAATTTTTTCAGAAGTAGACAGCCAGGCCCTTCTTCTTAGTCTGGAAGCTCAGCTGAATCCTGTCCACAAAAGGTGACCCTGCTGGTATTTGAAATACTGGTGGTATAGCTTCCAACATCACAGCAACACTCAAGCCACCACAGCATGACAAACTGACAGATACATGGGGTTGGGTACATAGGCTGAGCCTAATAACACTGGCCCACATTAAGGTTTAGAAATTTTCTCCTTTCTTTCCAGGTATATACCAGTGCAGACAAATCTGTTGAATCATTAAAGAATGCTTAGGTGCCCTCTGGCTTTTAGGCATGCAAGGATTTTTTTTTTCTCTATTCTTTCAGTGGAGATGAATATATCAACTCTCACTAAGATGAGAGTCATTTCTTATAAAAAAGTTTACTGCAAGTATGTCATTCAAGCTGTCTACCAGACCTTTCCTTGGCTTCATTTTATTTTTACCCTCCTTATTTACTCCCTTGTTTTGATTTTCTCACTTAACTTTTTAATCAAATTTCTTTCTATTTATTTTGAAATTGGCCTCAAATCTATTTTGAGATGAAATTAAGGCATGACTACACAAATGAAACTAAGATGAATGGTAAATGAAGACTGTACAACAATCATTTGCTGCAAATTAGGGCCTAGAGCCCAGCACTTCTGATTCCTGACCCAATATTCCTGTCAGTGGAACATCCAGCTTTTCTAAGGATAAACCAGTTTGTTCATAATGACTACAACACTAAGTGTCTTGATCTTTTGTTTTAAAATTTAAACTATTATTCACTTTTAGAAACATATACTTTTCCAAGTTTAAAACCATAGGTCTTAAAGAAGGTACCAGTCTTTTGTGTGGAATGGGAGAACAAAGGCGATTCTCACCATATTAAATGGCTTACAAGGAGAAGATGCTTGGGTGAGACACTGACGAGCATTTAAGAAAAAAAATGAAAGGAAACTAACTTCTTTGTGTCGAGATCATTGCTTTCCATTATAGCACTGTCAAAACATTCTACGTGCCTGTTTGCAAACTTGTATTCTCATAAAAGAAGTATATAATATACAATGAAATTTAGTTTCTGCATTACCTTGAAAATTTTATTTTTAATATGAAGATCAGATGCCTGAAAGGATATGAGTTTGGTTATAATTAAAATTATATCACGTCTGAAACTTTAGAGATTTTCCAGTTTTTAATATTCTCAGGTTTCCTGGATATCAAGGCTGGGCTACACACGCAGATTTTTATCATCAAATCATAGATTTTGAGAACTTTTTCTTCATAACATTCTGTTCTTTTTTTAAGTCGTTTCTCATATTTAAAACCAGTATTTTTTTAAACACGTGTCTGTAAATAACATGGCAAAATAATGAATTACATTAATAAAAACCACAGGTAATTGGTGTATACCCTTATCAAATGTAGTGTTACTAGGATGAGAGAAGAAATCTGTTATACTTTCCAAGTTAAAAATAATAATGTCAATAATAGAGGAAGAGATGGATGCATCCTTTTCCACTGAATGCCTCTTTCTCTATTGTCAAGATTGCTTTTAGAATCTCTATATTATTTTGATTATTCTCCTTTTGTCTGTTTTTTGACATTTTTTAAATGTCAAAAACATGAAGAATTCATCAAAACTGTGAAAATATGCTACAGAATTTTCCACGTTCACTGCTTTTTTGTGTACTTTCCAGAATATGTGTTGCCTAATAAAAGTAGAATTTTTTGTCACATAGTTAGTCTTTTTATATGTTCTCAATCTACCACTATGTATATGCCATTGAAACAAGTACGTCTTCAGAAACTAAAAATATAGAGTGATGTAAAGGGTCTGTTTTAAATTTATTACATACTAAATTGGGGGACAAGGTGGTGGAGAGTGATGAGATTAATGTAATAAATTTAAAACTAAACATCATTTTAATTATTGATCTCTTACTGAAAGCCTTACTATGGAAACTAGGAACTAGCTGTTTTAACTATAGCCAGACCATTTAGCATACCCAAGCATCATTTTTTCAAAGGTAAAATGAGGTGTTGGATTGGATGAATTCCAAAATCTCTTTCAGTTTTAATCTTACAAATGACCCTTCTTTCAACTTTCTGCATTTTTTTAAAAATTCATGATATATAATGGGAATAAAGGGATATGCATCTCTCTGTATTTGTCAAAACCAAATATACTTCTGAGGGAGGTGCTTTACATTAATCTGGCCAGGCCACTTATTTTTGTCTTGTGCATAATCTAGGAGCCAAAGTAGTTGAAAATGTGATTAATAAATTAAATGAAATTAAGTTGATGACATAAAGAGATAAATATGACTCAAGAGGCTAAGAAGAAGGAAACTCACTTGGAATATGCTATGAAAGGATATGATTATCTTTTGTTCAAAATAAACAAAAATGCTAATTAAGAAAGAGCTGAGCTTTGGCTTTAAATGATATCCTTCCTTGATAATCTGTAGAATTGTGGAGCATATTTGTGTGAAGCAAAAAGATTTTTAAAAAACTCGTTGCCGTCAAGTCAATTCCAACTCATAGCCACCCCATAGGACAGAGTAGAACTGTCCAATAGGGTTTCCAAGGAGCGGCTGGTGGATTTGAACTGTCAGCCTTTTGGTTAGCAGCTGAACACTTAACCACTGTGCCACCAGGGCTCCAAAAGAAGATTAGAAACAAAATTAGAGAGAATATCATAGAGGTTACCAGGCTGAACTTTGAAGTTGGATTGCCTGGGCTCTTATCCTGATGATGCCACTTAAGGCTGAGGTGCTTTGGGCATTTATTTAATCTCTCTGTGCTTCAACTTTCTCATCTGTAGAATGTGGATGATGACCCTATCTCACAAGATTGTTGCGAAGAATTAAATGTAATTAAACAAATTTTCCAGCATAATGGAGATGTTCAATATGTATTTATATTTATACCTATTAGCATTATCACTGTGGGAGTATACCAAAGAAAGTGAGTAGGTTATATCTACCTAGTCCAAATGACAAAGTTGGACTTAAAGTATATACCCATTATATATTTAACTAAAAATCTCATTCCTTGAAAACAGAGCATTTGATAAATTCTTGTCTTATCTCACTCATAGTTTTGTTCAGCAAAATATAAAGAAAGTCATTAGTGAAATTGGTACTACTGACACATGGTTTTGCATATTGGCTGGGTGGAAAAATAAAATAAAGAACAAAGTTCTGAAAGAAACCAGTATAACTACTCAAGAAATTACTGCCAACATCAGATTTTAAATTGACAAGACACAAGAAAAAAGGCCACATACTTAAATATTAATGATGATACTGACTGTCAAGATAATGTCAGAGGTACTAAAGTCTAAAATGAACTGTGATGTATGAAAAATGTTAAGGCTAACAAAAATTCAAAAATATGTAGAGGGGTTTCCAGGGAAGCAGAATTAATATATGTGGTATATATTCTCTGACAAAAAGGCAATTAATGAGCAAAGCTTGAAACCTGCTGGAGACGGAGGTGATTAAGCCACGCAGTTGTTATTTGGTAGGAAGGAATCAAGATCCTGGACCACTGCTACCAGAGTCTCAAAGTTGTTGAAATCTTTGGGAGTGAGCTGAGTTAGCCCTGACCAAGGTCTTGTAGCAAATAAGGGCAATTGTTCTCTTAAGATAAAGTCAGGGTAAGAGTAGGAAGAAATAGGGCAGTTAGGTTGACCCTTAAACCAGGTCAGTCGGTTGAATTAGAATGATTATTCTGAGTCCCTGAGGCTGAGGAATGGAGAATATATGCTGTCCCTATCAACCTGGGGGCAGGTTACAAGAAGCAATCCAACAAACTAGAATACTGGCAACCCAGGCCAAAGGTGATAATGACAGAAGTGTTTCATTTGTTGAGGTTTCTGAAAACTATAATGGGAAGAAATGATATTTATCATTTGCAGTCCTGGTGAGTTTTGAACAGGCAAGGAAAACATGTTCTAGCATTAGCCATATGGGAACAAGTGGAAACATGTCTTCTACTGGCCAGATTTCATAAAAAACACCAGGCTTTTGTGTTTGGAGGCCCCACCAAGCAGTCTCATGGCTGCATGTTCTAGAGCAGCCACTCTCAAGAAGTAATTATGATTCCTCCAACCTCAAGGGGATAGGTATGAGCTGTGGCTTGAGTGCTGAGAGAATACCAACCCTTACACTTTGAACATAAATAAACACCTAGAAAGATTCTAAGGAGCTCTTGTGGCTCAGTGGTTAAGTGCTCAGCTGCTAACTGACAGGCTGGTAGCTTGAACCTACTAGCAGCTCCACAGGAGGAAGATGTGGCAGTCTGCTCCCGTAAAGATTTACAGCCTTGGAAACCCTATGAGGTGCTTCTATTCTGTCCTATAGGATAGCTAAAAGAGTCAGAAATGACTTGATGGCAATGGGTTTGTTTTTTGAGGGGGGAAGGTTCTATCACAGAAGGAGAATAGAGAGAGTCAACTTCCTATTTATGGAGAGAAATTTAGTCTAGAGCAGTCCTCAAATTATTTTGAAGAAACAACACCTCCCACCAATCCATCGCAGATCCTTTGGAAAATAATAAGAATGAATTACTTGAAGAGTGAAATAATAATAAAAAAGACACGATATAAAAACCTAACTTTTTGTTATTAGATTCAACAAACATAAAATTAGAATTCAATAAATACAACCAGAATAAACATAACCAGGAAAAATAATTACAAATCAGTACCAGTTGGTCATTGAAAGTATGTGTACAGGTGATTAATATAGTCTGTGATTATATTGTTCAGAGTACTGAACAATACCTTATAGTATCTTATAGCAGTACTTCCCAGAAGTACTTCACAACCTTGGAACATAAGGTACATTTTGAAAATGTCTATATGTATACACATACACACAAATGTATGCATATGTGTATGTATGTTTATATGTGTATATACATAATTCTGGGAAGTAAATAGATGAGCATGCTTAGGCCCCTGTAGGCTCCCCCTAGTCATCCCATATGGTCACATAAAAAACACATTGAAACCAAGTTTCTCATGCTTTCTTTATATGCGTATGTCTGTGTGTGTGTTTTTAAGAAAGAGCACTTAATTGCAATCCTTATCACAGAAAGTCCCACTGTTCATGGTCAACTAATTGCAGATGGCATTAGGAACCTTGAAACAAATCTGATTTTGCATAACATCAGTGGGTAGAAACTCAGAATAATTTACAGATACGAAGAACTCTTTCATGAAGGATCTGTGCTATCGTATCTCCACGATGCCTGCATACAGCCCAGTCTGGAGTCTGATTTTTAATGCTGAATTTTTTTCATTGAATTAAACTACACTATTCTTAATATATTACTCTTCATGTGAAAAAAGAGTTAACAGTAAATTTCATTAATGCAAGATTTTTATCTTACATTTAATTTAATGAGCAGTATCAAATTTTATGGTCACTGTTTTTCAATTTTTTAATTCTAAAAGGATAGAGGTGATGTGCTGACTTGACATAAAGAGTACACAGCAGCAAATGGTGTGATCAGGTGTAAAACTCAGCAATGTTGTAACCCCAAAGCAAAGGTCTTATCAAGTAATAAGAAATCAAGACCTTCCTTTATCCTCTTCCATGACTCAGCCTAGATGATGCCTATCCATATGACAAAAGAACTCAAGGCTTGGAGAGGCTGGGAATGGAGAGTAATAAAGCAAGTTTGTGGATGCCTTCTGTGCCACAGAGTAATGGGAATAATCAAATACACGGTGGAGTGAGAAGTAGTATAGATAGGAGTGTGGCCTCTTTGACCTGCATATCTGGATCTGAATCCTGGCTTTGCCACCTATCTGTTATTTATTAAATGAGGAGTTATTTAACTTCTTTGTGCCTCCACTTCCTCATTTGTAAATTACAATAGGGAGCCCTGATGACACAGTGGCTAAGTGTTCAGCTGCTAACCGAAAGGTTGGCACTTCGAACCCACCAGTTGATTTGCAGGAGAAAGATACGACAGTCTGCTCTCATAAAGATTACAGCCTTGGAAACCCTATAGGGCAGTTCTACTGACTATAAGTTGGAATCGACTCCAGGGCACTGGGTTTGGTTTTTGTGTGTGTGTGTGTTTTAATGGCAATAATAGCATTGTTCCTCCTAGAGCTATTCTGAGAATTAATAAATTAATACACATTAAAAAAAAAAGAGCCTAGAAAATAGTAAGTGCTCAGTAAAAGCAAACAAGCAAACTCATTGACATTGAGTTGATTTTGACTCATGGCAACCCCATGTAGTAAAGAGTAGACCTGCTCCATAGGGTTTTCTTGGTTATATTAGCTATTTTAACAATTGCAAACTCACCTATGGCTAAATAAAATGTGCAGAAAGTCTTTATTACATCAAGTTGAGTGTCAACGTACTACTTGACGAAATGTCTTTTGTACCAGGCCAGAGATGATTCCGTGATTGGCTGTCTGCAGTCTTTGAGGCCCCAGTTATGCTAGGATTCACACCAAGCTCTCCAACAGTGTTAGCCTTTCTGAAATAGCAGTGTCTGAGCCCTTGTGGGATAGTGGTCAAAGTGCTAAATGAAAGGTTGATGGTTCGAACCTGCTAGCCATTCTGCAGGAGAAAGATGTGGCAGTCTGCTTCCGTAAATATTTCATCCTTGGAAGATTAAAAACCTAAATTATTGCCATCAAATCAATTCTGACTCATAGTGACCCTATAGGACAGAGTCGAACTGCCCCATAGTGTTTCCAAGGAGCAGCTGATAGATTCAATCTGCTGACTTTTTGGTTAGCAGCCCAGCTCTTAACTACCTCACCAGGGCTTCCCATAAAGATTATAGCCTTGAAAATCCTATGGAGGCACTTCTACTCTGTTCTGTAGGGCAGCTATGAGTCGGAATGGATTCCTTGGCATTGGATTGGATTTTTTTTGGCTATGTGTTTATGTGCCATTTTATGAAACATTTACATGTATTATCTCTTTTGGAGCCCTGGTGACACAGTGGGCAAGAGCTACAGCTGCTAACCAAAAAGTCAGCAGTTCGAATCCACCAGCTGCTCCTTGGAAACCCTAAGGGGCAGTTCTACTCTGTCCTATAGGGTCGCCATGAGTCAGAATTGACTCAATGGCAGTGAGTTTGGTTTTGGTTTTTGTGTCTTTTAATTCTCATAAAAACCCTGTGAGATAAGAACAATTGATATCTTTGTTTTAAAGAAGAGGAAATGATAACAGAGATGTAAGTAATTTGGTAAAAAAGGTAATAAGGAGAACTGGTGGCATAATGTTTAAACTCTAGGGCTGCTAACCTCAAAGTTGGTGGTTTGAATCCAACCAGCAGCTTCTCAGGAGAAAGATTTGCCGATCTGCTCCTGTAAAGATTATGGCCTAGAAAGCCCTATGGGGAAGTTCTACTCTGTCACATGGGGCCATTACAAGTCAAAATTTATTCAAGGGCAAGTAACAACAAGGGTAATCGATTGCAGAAAACCCGTTACTGTCGAGTCAATTCCAACTCACCGTGACCCTATAGGGCAGAGTAAAACTGCTCCATGGGGTTTCCAAGGAGTGGCTGGTGGATTCGAACTGCTGACCTTTTGGTTAGCAGTCACTTAACCACTGTGCCCCCAGGGCAGAGGGAGCTTTTAAACCTGTCAGTCTAATCCCAGAGTTCCTACTTTAATCACTACGCTCTTGATGAATTCCTTAACATTTTCTTCTCTAACATGTTATTCAGAGTGAAAATATAAGTCACCACTGGTCATCACTAAGTATCCTCCTTCTCTTTCTTTGACTGATCACCTGAAAGAACTTGAAGTAAACCCAAATTCAAACAGAAGAAGCTGAATTATTGGCTTTTTACCCCCCTTTTTCCAGGAATATGTCCAAATAAATCAAGTTTTTACTTTGGTAATTCACAGAGCCTCAGTTTCTCTACCTATAAAATGGGAACAATACCTTCTTGTTGGGTTGTTGTGACCATTAAATAAAATAATTCATGTCAAGGGCCTAATGTGGTGCCTGGTATATAATAAGTAGCTGATATAGGGTCGCTATGAGTCAGAATCAACTCGATGGAACTGGGTTTGGTTTTTGTTTCTTATTATTATGTCCTTCAGAGTTAAGTGTTTCCTGGGAGTGAAGGAAAGTGGCTAACTGAGCTGGGGGGAAAATGATTAGAAAGAGTTCTTGGATGGTTTAATATTTATGGCTTCTCATGCTGATACCCATGCCATGCTGATTTTTAATCCATCCTGGGGTTATACAAATTCTTTTTTCCCTGCTACCCTCCTTGCTAAAAGCTATGTTCTTTTAAAGCATATGGGTAAGTATCATATTGTGTGTGAAAATCAAAGTGGCACTAGTCTAAAAATATGTAACCTGGATTCTATTCCTGGCCTAGCCACAGACTCCTGTTAAGTCGTTAATATGTGTATGCCTCGATTCATTAAACACATATAAAAATTAACTCTTTCTCCCCCCACTTGCCGGAATTTTGGGGTGATGATTGAGCATTCATACCCTCCTGAGCTCTCTTAAAGAAAACATGTTATATACAAGGCTTACACTATTAGGTCACATAGGGTTCTGTTTACAAAGTGCTCTGGTGACAGAAAAGGTGGTGTACCCGTGTATGCTTATAAACAGCAAATAGTGTTCACTTAATTGGAATTTGCTTTATTGACAAAGTTTTTAGTTTTCTTATAAAAATTTCTGACATATAACATTTACAAAATTAAAAATTGCTGCACGCTGACAAAAGAGAGGTAGCAAAGGCTCACTTTACTTCACCATGATGACCTAATGCTAAAGCAGACATGAGTTCAATTAACATTATTTAAGGGCAGAAATTCAGTTGATGATTATATTCACTTTATTAACTGCAGGTAAATATTCTCAATTCTGGAATTGAGTAAATGGAATATAGGCTATGAAATTATTTCTCCAGTAGATACATATATCATATATGTCTGTGTAACAACAGACATATATATACACACATACATACATGCTAGAGCTTCAGCACCAGAAATTCCAGTTCAGTTTGGTCTGCCCTGAAATCTATAAAATTAAAATAATACAGAGTGTCCCTAACTAAGCTGCCCTTTGACTTTAACTTTTATAGACTCTTAAATCTGGGAGTAAGGTTAGCTTGGAGGCAGTGATGGTTTGGTGGTAGAATTCTCACCCTCCATGTGGGAGGCATTCAACAGGGTGGATCATAACAAATTATGGATAACGTTGCAAAGTATGGGAACTCTAGAACACTTAATTGTGTTCATGAGGAACCTGTACCTAGACCAAGAGGCATTCGTTTAAGCAGAACAAAGGGACATCGCATGGCTTAAAGTCAGGAAAGTTGTGTGTCAGGGCTGTACACTTTCACCATACTTATTTAATCTGTATGCTGAGCAAATACTCCAAGAAGCTGGACTTTATGAAGAATGCAGCATAAGGATTGGAGAAAGACTCATTAACAATCTGCAATATGCAGATGACACAACGTAGTTTGCTGAAAGTGAAGCCTTGAAGTACTTACTGATGAAGATCAAAGACCACAGCCTTCAGTATATATTACACCTCAACAAAAAGAAAACAAAAATCCTCACAACTGGACCAATAAGCAACATGGTAAATGAAGAGAAGATTGAAGTTGTCAAGAATTTCATTTTAGTTGTATCCACAATCAATGCCCATGGGAGCAGCGGTCAAGAAATCAAACTACTTTTTGCATTGGACAAATCTGCTGCAAAAAACTTCTTTAAAGTATTAAAAAGCTAAGATGTCACTCTGAGGACTAAGGTGTGCCTGACTCAAGCCATGGTCTTTTTAATTACTTCATATGAATGAGAAACCTGGAAAATGAATAAGGAAGACCAAAGAAGAATTGATGCATTTGAATTATGATGTTGGCAAAGAATATTGAACATACCATGGACTGTCAGAAGAAAGAACAGTTCTCTGTTAGAAGAAGTACAGCCAGAATGCTCCTTAGAAGTGAGCATGACGAGACTTCGTCTTACATATTTTGGACACGATATCAGGAGGAACCTGTCGCTTGAGTAGGACATCATGCTTGGTAAAGTCGAGGGTCAGAGAAAAAGAGGAAGATCCTCAAGAAAATGGATTGACAGTGACTGTAACAATAGGTGCAAACATCAATGATTGTGAGGATGGCACAGGACCGGACAGTGTTTCGTTCTGTTGTACACAGGGTCGCAATGAGTTGGAACTGACTCCCTGGCACCTAGCAACAACAGCAACAATGCAGGAAACCTGGTTCAATTCCTGGCCAATGCACCTCATGTGCCGCCACCTCTCATCTGTCAGTAGAGGCCTGCACGTTGCTATGATGCTCAGGGGTGGTTTATTCAATAGGGAAGGTAAGCATGATGCTTACCAGGTCATATGTAGTGAACAAGTTCACATTTTTTCACCACATCAAAGATTCTGCTTCTAGGTATGGCTGGCTTCTGTCTCTTTCCTAACCCCACAGCCCCTTCCTACAGAATCAAAGCCTCTTTTTAAATTTACAATGCCTGACAAGGACGGATGACCCAGTAAACAAGGTAAACACAAGGTTACTCCTGCATACTTATGTTCACTACAGATTAGTAAGTAAACTAAGCCTATTGGATAATCTGCCCCTAACGATACAGAACTAGTTTGAGCAGACCTTAGTCCAGATTAAGATGGACTAGGAAGAAAGGCCTGGAGATCTACTTTCTAAAATCCACAACAGATCATAGGGATGGTGCAGGACTGGGGAGTGTTTCATTCTGTTGTGCTGTGAGTTGGGGTCCCACTAGACAGCAGCAAACAACAATCAAAACCCAATGCCGTTGAGTCGATTCTGACTCATAGTGACTCTGTAAGACAGAGTAGAACTGCCCCATAGGGTTTCTAAGGCTGTAAATCTTTATGCCAGCAGGCTGCCACATCTTTCTCCTGAGGAGCGGCTGGTGGGTTTTAACTGATCTTTTGGTTAGCAGGTGAGCGCATTAACTACTGTGCCACCAGGACTCCACTAACAACAAGGTTAGCTTTCCCCCAGCATTGGAAGCCACATCTGTAGACAGAACATGCTATTGGTTTCACAGAAATTTTGTGTTTCAATTTTATGGGTATTTACCAAAACCCACTGCCGTCGAGTCTATTCCGACTCATAGCAACCCTGTAGGACAGAGCAGAACTGCCCCACAGAGTATCCAAGGAGCGCCTGGTGGATTTGAACTGCCGGCCTTTTGGTTAGCAGCCGTTAACTCTTAACCACTACGCCACCAGGGTTTCCATGGGCATTTAAGTGCAGTGAAAAATAAGGATGTGTGAGAGAATGAACAGAACAACTTGACTTATGAGGGCCCATCACCAAGTCCATCCGTGAGCAAACTAGGGATGGCTGTATGTTCTCCTGTCTCACGTTTAATCCTCACAAAGTTCTTCCAACTTCTCAGTGAATCTCTCATACTGGGGAAGTACTAGTATTTCAGAGTCTGTCAGAGAATGGTTTGACAGTATTCCACGACACCTCAGCTGAATGTGGCAACAAAATGTATGTATGTAGCGGTTCTTGGAGCCCTGGTGGTGTAATGGTTAAGATCTCAGCTGCTAACCAAAAAGTCAGCAGTTCGAATCGACCAGCCACTCCTTGAAAATCCTATGGAGCAGTCCTACTCTGTCCTATAGGTCGCTATGAGTTGGAACTGGCTCCATGGCATCTCACAATAACAGTGGTTTCTTGCTCTTATTATATTTTTATTAAAAAAAAAAAATTATTACAAACCTGCAAAATAATCGTGAGATTTTTGGAGGCTTCCCTGGGTCACTCAAAATCATCACTAGTTTGCACTGTGAGGGGAGAACAGCCTGGCTTTGGTGCTAGAAAATCTGGTGTCACAGTGGTTAAAGACTCAGCTGCTAATGAAGAGATTGGTGGTTCAAAGCCACCAGCTGCTCCTCATGAGAAAGATGTGGCAGCCTGCTTCCGTGAAGACTTACAGCCTTGTGAACACTCTGGGGGCAGTTCTACTTTGTCCTATAGGGTTGCTACAAGTCAGAATCGACTTGAAGACAGTATGTTTGGCTTTTACTCTTAGCCTCAGTTTTCCTGTTTCTTATCAGTAGGGCTTTGAACAAGGACCTGACCACACCTTATCTCAATTTACTCCTCCATAAAATCAGGATAGGGTCTACCTCAGAAGACGTTGTTTTACAACATATGATCTTGAATAGGAAAACAAACAACAACAACAAAAAAAACCATTGCTGTCGAGTCAATTCCGGCTCAGAGTGACCCTAAAGGACAGAGTAGAACTGCCCCCATTGGGTTTCCAAGGAGTGTCTTGTGGATTTGAACTGGCGAGCTTTTGGTTAGCATCCGTACCTCTTAACCACTATGCCACCAGGGTTTCCTGAATAGGAAAAGCACTCGGTAATCCGGAAAGTGGTATATAAATGTTGAAGTTAATTAAAAATTACCTTCATTAACTTAATGGTCCGTGGGATGTTGATTCTTGAAGGCCATTTTATTATGTGTATTTACTTATACCTCACATTGCTGCAAAAAGTTAAGGCAGTTTTGTCAAAGAATGTAATTCACCATCATCAGAGGAAGTTGTTCAAAGCAACCTTTCAAAAAAAAGCTTTAAACAATAATTACTAAAGTAATACATGGTGATTGTAACAAATGCAAAAAATGCAGAAATGTCAAAAGCGAAAGGAATGGTTTCTATTCAACCCTTCACCCCTCAATCCAAAGGCAGGAACTGTTAATGTATTGGTTGGTGTGTATTATTGCAGGCTTAGTTTTTCGTTATACGTTCATTCTCCAACCCCCTTTCTCCAGAGCTTAGTTTCCTTTTTAACAAAAATTATGCCTTTTTTACATATTTAAAATTTTTCTCAACAAATGTTTTAAGCCAGTTTTAAGTTAGATGACTAAATGTTCAGGATACTCTCTGCTTGTGCTCATTTTTGGCTCTGAGGATATCAGGAGTGAAAAGCTGTTCGTACCATTATTTCTAAGTGTCAGGGAAAGGTACACCTGTTTTCATCTCTTCACCTCTCTCTCTGTCTCCCCAGGGGATAAAACTTTTACTCAGGGGATTTCTGGCTAGGCGGAGAGGGTCTGCACCACAGTCTCACTCTGAGTGATTATTATCACAACAGTAAATTTCCACTGTGGCTGCTGCGTGCAGGCTGTGAACACATTTGAAGTCAGCAGGGGACCGTTAGAAACCTCCCCTTTGCTGAGAGGGAGTTGTAGAAACCTCCGCTTCACTGAAGCATAGTCGCAACCTGCGGTCAGTCACTTCTTTTTTCACGCAGTGCTGTTTTAAACTGTCTTCTATCCCACAGAGCAAAAACATACCTTCCCCCCTTTGCGGGGGTAACCCCCCCAAAAAAGTACAAACAATCCCCATGAGTGTTTTTGAATTTTCCTCTACTAATCTCATTGTTAATGGTATGAAGTCTTGCCAGGAGCCATTTGTGGTTTAGACACACTAAATAACTTAACAGTCACACCCTTAAGAACAATTAATATCAAGCATCAAATCAAAGGCTATTTGATGCAAAACCTAGACTAATTGGCTTTTCTACGTGTCCTGCGGAAAAAGCATTTCATCTTCTTCACAGGTCACCAACTGCTCTAAGAGGAGGCATGTTTAATAATCTGTAGATGACATAGGACACCTTACTTAATAATTGCATAATTGCATACTATGAAGTATGCATATTAGATTAGCAGCAAAAGATTAATCTGTTTAAAATAAAAAAAATGTTCCTCTCTAGTTGTGGAAAGCGATTCAAGTGAATATTCCCTTATCTATCCTTATCCTTAGCTGGCAAGGGGTTTAGCAGCACTCAAACTCCTGTTTGGCACAAACTGAAAGGATGTTGTCCTTGGTTGAAGGCATTAATTGTTTTTTTTTTTTTTTTTTTTACCAAATAAAGTTAAGTAGAATTACCATATGTCATAGGAGGAATTCAAAAGCTATTTAAAAAAGAGAGCTTCTACAACCAATACCCCTAATTTGCCTTGTTGTTACTGTTATGGTTGTTAGTTGTACAGAGTCCATTCTGACTCGTGGTGGCCCATTGTGTGTGGAGGAGAACTGCTCCGTAGCACTTTCAAGGCTGTGATCTTTCGGAAGCAGATCACCAAGCTTTACCTCTGAGGTGCCTCTGGGTGAGTTTCAACCACCAGCCTTTCAGTTAGTAGCCTAGTGCTTAACCATTTGCTCCACTCTTGGATGAAGTAATTTTATATATATATATACTCACATTGTATGAAGATATGCTATTGAGAAGCCTGTGCAGTTACAGCTCTTTTTCCACTTTACAAGCAGTTGAAAAGCTAATGGTAGAGACGAATCAAATGCCATCATCAAATGACTAATAAAAAATTGGTAGGTCATGGTCTTGAGGTACTTCCAGTAGGCTATTGGCTTTGATTGTTTGTTTATATATTTATTGTTGTTAATCAATCAAAAATATTTTAAAAACTACTGAGGTTAAAAACTAAAAAGTGATGGTAATCATAATTTTATCACTTTGGCTTAAGAGGTGTCAGAATCACAAGTTAAAGAAAGAAGTCATTAGTTTGAAAGCAGCTGTATATAAACATAGATTATTTCAATTTATCTATCAGTGATGCTGCCACTTGATTAATTTTATCTTTGGCATTTGTAATTAGAAATACAGACTTTATTATTTGGAGTGCTAAGGTTGGCTACGGGGATACAGAATTTCATTCTCTCTTTTATGTGAGTCAGAATTAACTCAACGGCAACAGCTTTGGTTTTTGATTTTTGACTTATCTTTCTGATTTTCGTTGGTCTCACCCTAAAATGGATGTAATTATTTCTATTTCATTGCTTTATTTTAAGAAAAATGAAGGCTTCTGGGCAGAGGAGGAAAGCTCTGTTCTCCTTTCCCTTCCCAAAGGAAAGTTGCCCCTGTTTTCACTTTTGATCCCCCAAAGAAAATGGACTGTGCTCTGATTGGTCTGGATAGTTCTTTAAATTCATTCTTGGTATTCCCAGTTCTTATGCTCCAAGCGCTCTTGCTGTTTTTCTCTATTTACTATCACTCCTCCTCTTGTGCCTCTGACCCAGTTATCGGATTACTGTGAGCTCAGTCTTCCAAATAGTTGTAAAAAGGGAAGAGCTGATGCAATAATGGACAATTTTGGCAACCTGAACAAGCAATTTGTGAATCATACAGTTCTTAGATTTCTGTGGTCTGAGTCACAAGGTCCACGTCCCTGTTGTAGGAGCTCTGGGAGACAGAGCGTAGTGAAAGGGGAGATGGAGGTCTTGAGAATAGTTGGCTGCTCCTCATCATTTCTCAATTTATTTTACTTAGGCTGTACTTAGAGGTATTTCCTTCAAGAGATGTTCCGTTAGCTGATGGAGCTTCTTAATTTTATGTGTGTTGAGAAATTATAGAGTTTGCTGGATTTCTATGGATAGTTCATTGGGAAATATTTCACTGGGAAGGTGGAGACTGAATCACATACAGTTAACTAACTGTCAGAATTAACCCAAAGTTTCTTGCATTGAATTAAAAATTGTTTTTATCTGAGCAATATGTGTTTATTGTAGAAAAATTAGAAGACATAGAGATGATTAAAAATCTTGAATACATTACTATCATTTTATATGGCTATTATTAACATTTTATGTTATTGTATTTGCATATTTTTTATTAGGATTGGATTATGATATGAAAACTTTTATAATTTGCTTTTAAAATTTAGCATGATATAAACATTTTTTCAAGTCAAATGGATTTTTACAATAGTATTTTTAGTTTTTATAGGATATTCCTTTTTCTATGATTTTTGTTTTTCCCTACCTTAAACATATATACATACATATATTTCAATTTATCGTTGATGCTGCCACTTAATTTTACCTTTACCACTGATAGTTTTAAAGCAGAGAGATATTCTTTTCAATATTCTAATTCTGTTCAATAAATATACGTAATTTTTCAGTATTGCTGCTTAGCATTTTCCCCGGTTTCTTTTTTTTTTTTAGTGCTATAAGTATTTGCTTGTCCAATTTAAGAGCAGTATAGGCTTCAGCCATATTATCACATAGATCTGCATATTTCCATCTATTTGCGTTTGCATTTGCCTTTGAACCACTCTGGATTACAGATTCCTGAGGTCTGAGAGTTAAAAGTCTTATACGTTTGGTGTTCAACTTGAAAATGAAGCAAAATGAATAGAAATCATAGGAATCCTTAAATATACAACAAAGTGGAGAAAAACATAAAATTAAAATAATTGGAAGCAGATTGCCATATTCAGTCAAGAAGCGGCTGGTGAGTTCAAACTGCCAACATTTCAGTTAGCAGCTGAGCACTTAACCACTGTCCAACCAGGGCTCCTTCAATAATTATATTGGAAGGTTTTATTGCTGGTTCAAGCTATTATGAATATGGATATATATTTCTGCCTCTAGTCATTTGAGTTAACAGTTTTTCACTTTAGTCAGTCTTTAAGATGAAGCTAAATAGATTTACCTCAGAATGATTGAGATGAGAACCAATTCTCGAAGAAAGGGCTGATATCCATGAAATGTCAGATCCTAACTTGATATTTTGTTCAGTTCACCTTCCTCCGGGCTCACAGAACTACAAGAGAAGGAATTTCCTGAAATGGTAACTTTGGCTTTCGAAAAATCACTTTGTGTCAAATCATTCACTATTCTGACACAACATTCTGGTCTTATTCTGCTGCTCTTCCATCCTGTTGAGTGACTGAAACTCAGAGTTTATATTAGTAAGGGTGATTCTGAGTAACTAACCAAAAATTGGTATAGTAAGTGGGTTGATTCCTTCCGGAATAATTAGGTAGTTTAAAAAACTTTTTTTGTACTGTCGGGAGTAACATTAACCCCGGGAAAATGTCGCAAGTGTCATTTTCTTGTGGAGCATCTATTAGATTTCTTTATCTCACAGGAAAAATAGCACCATTTCCTGTCCCTTTTTCAAATAAAGAAGTTATAGTGTCCAGAGGGAATAATTTGAGTACATTTGGTCATAGAAACAAGGGTGCAGCTGGTCCTCCCAGCTCTGTGTTTGTATTTCTAAGTGTGAAAATGGAGCCATAAACAGACAAATGCCTTTTTGTTCCTTTAGCTAATCTAATTTTACTAGTGAGGAGAGCTTTCATGCATTGTGCGTTCTTTCACAAGCTGATAACTATACTGTGATATTTTAATATTCTCTTCTTTAATGGGGGGAAATAATGCCTCACTTAAACCTGTGATGTGAGAGGCTCTGATCCAATTAAAATGAACCACACAGCTGTAGAGATATTTCCGACCCTCGCTAATGAAGAAGTAATCTAGTTTGATGGATGTCTTTATTTCCATCTTAATCACAGCATGCAAGATTAGCAATACATGTGTTTCACTTCAATTAATTACTGAGAACACATGCACAAATAAGGGGCTTTACTTCAATTAATTATTTTGCATTTAAATGAATTTACGAGAGACCACACTGAAACTATCCATTACAGTCCTTAGATAAATCTAATAAATGTTAGAGAAATTTTACATAACAGCTCCCTCCAGGTCCAGATTTTCTGCCATCATTGTGAAAAATCTGAAAATATAAACATGTAGAATATATAACAATAAATCAAATAATTGGATGACCTAGTATCTTATTTTTAGCTATAGTCATTACCTGAGGATTCAAAGAACAGAGAAAAATCTATTAGACTAAATCAGGGCTTCAAACCAGTTCATTCCAGTTCGACCTCCTGCTAAGAATTTGCATTTCTGCCCCAGGTATACTGAATCAGACTCTACTGAGATTTTATTAAAATGTAGATTCTGATTCAGTATATCTTGGGTGGAAATGCAAATTCTCAGCAGGGGCCAAACCAGAATGAACCAGTTCAAAGCCCTGGATTAAATGTGTCATGGTTATAGGAAAAAAATGAGAGTCATATATTCTTACTCGTACATTGATTTACCATTTATGACCCTAAACATAAATTTTAATAGTGAATTTGTATTGTACTGGTCTTAGAAAAATTTATAGATTTAAGAAAAAGTTACTTTTTCTCATTTATGTTCTATGTGCTAAAATGACATGCTTTCTAAAAACTTCCGGATTACTTTGTACTATGTAATGGCAGTTAGAGTTATTTTATAGTTAGAAAGTAGAAATAATTTTTCAATGGACTCTAGGTTATGGGAAAATTATAAAATTGAAAAGTAATAATATTAGAATATGAACGATAAACAAACAAACTATATAGGGCACAAACAAAATAAAAGGCATTGTAAGCTTCATGTTCATCCATCAGAGACCAAGAGCAGTAGCTGGTGAAGTGTACCTTGGAGAGACAACAGCATGCAACGTGGATGCTGGGGTTCACAAGAAGTGCGTTGGGGAGAAACACAACACAGCAGATAACGTAATCTTGGGAAAGTAAAATTTTACAAGGAAGAATGGTTCTGAGGAAAGGGAAGATGAAGGTCAAGGTAATAAAAAAGTATATAAAATTAGGCAAGGAAATCTGTAAAAAAAGATTGCAAAAAAAGATGACTGAAAGGAAATGATTTTGTGCTTGTTAATTCACAGCAACAAATAAAATCAATAATTGTGCAAATATAGAGCTAGTAAAAACGTGTCCATAGCCAGCTTGATACTTTTTCTGTGGGCGACGTTGTAGATGCTCCCATGGAAGAACAAAGGACATGTGAACATCTATTTTATTTTTTTAAATTTATTCCTATTTCTAGGAGAAGCACCAAATTTGCTAACTTGGGAGGAACCCAGTGAGAGTGCTACACAGAAGTTAGTGTCAACTTGCCCCTACCTAGGGATTCCCTTGTGATGCAAATGGTCCATGTACTCAGCTGCTAAATGAAAGGTTGGTGGTTTGAGTCCACCCAGAGGTCCTTTGGAAAAAGGCTTGGTGATCTACTTCCCAAAAATCAGCCATTGAAACCCCTGTAGAGCACTGCTCTGCTCTGACACACACAGGGTCGCCACGAGTCAGAATTAACTCAATGGCAACTAGTACCCCCACCTAAACTGCAGGCATTTTCATGATAAGTGTATTTAGGAACCCAGTTGCAAATGTCAGTGGATTTAGTTTCGTTTTGACACTTCGATAGACGGTGTATCCTGATTCCATTTCTATCATTCCTTAAGGCCCAAATTATTTACACAGCAGAGTAACGGTCATAGGGATTTTAAGTTGGGAAAAACATTCTTAAAAAATCGCCTTCCCAGTTCTGCTCTGATTGCTTTGCTCCATGAACATTTAGAAGCTACTTAAAAAGGAAAGCAAAACGAAACAAAAACAGAGAAACCCACACAGCTTTCAAAAGCTACTAAAAAAAAAAAAAAAAACTATTGACAATAAACGGGGGAAACACCAATTTGTTTCTGGGGTTAAGCTTACAGTATAAGTCAAGTTTGAGAGCCCCTTCTAAAAAAACTGAAGAGATGAAAATACTTCACAGATTGGTGGTATGTTCTTGAGAAAGAATAGCCTTGTTGAGAGAACAGTTGCTTTCTGACTTCTGCTAGAAAATGTAAATTCCAGCATAGTTGTTAGATGAAACTATTCAATCCAAATCTCTTCTTATTGACAATGGAATCTGGGCCTTGAGTAAGTGACTTCATTACTCATCTGTTAGTTATTCTTTGGACAAAAGCAGTTTTGTTGTCCAACCTAGGATATGGGCAGATAAACGTGTAACACCCTTTGCACAGAGGCTTGAGTTGTTGCCAAAGCTCTCTTTAGAGTTCAAGAGTAAGTGCCACAACATTAAAAGGATTTGAATATCAGATTCATTCACATTCAATGTCCATGAACTACAAAATATACAAATAGTTCCTTCTCCCAAGATGCCTCAATTTTTAAGCTTTTTGAACATTGGCCGAACTGGAAAGTTCAGTTTTTCTAAAACCAAGAACTCATGAGACCTATTGACACAAGAAAAATTAGAAATAACTCATATTACAAAAATTGAGGTTGCTCCAGACTGTTAAGAAATGAGACAAAATGTAAGGGATCACTTTTACCCCACAATTGTAATGAACTATCAGTATCAGTAAGGAGCCCTGGTGGCAGAGTGGTTAAGTACTTAGCTGCTAAATGAAAGCTGGGAGGTTCAAACCCATCAGCCTCTCTGCAAGAGAAAGACATGGTAGTCTTCTTCCTTAAAGATCTGATTTACACCCTTGGAAACCTATGGGCAGATGGGGCAGTTCTATTCTGTCCTACAGCACTCTTATGAGTCGGAATCTACTCAGTGGCAACGGGTTTCATTTTTGGTAAATGACAGTGTCTTCATGAAAGTGTACAAAAAAAAAAAAAGTAAATTGGTAGATTTCCCATATTATTATGTATTCAGAAATAAGGACATATATGAAGGCTTATTTTTGTATCAGAACGTTAGTGACTGGGGATGTTTGTTTTGATTTAAAAATTAGTATATTCAAACAGAAACTGCATTATAAGCAAATTTCTGTATAATAAATAATTTCATATGTCCATCTTACTGATAATTTTTTCTTTTCCCTCCATTCTCTGGACTTGATTTTAAAGAAAAACTTGAGACCTTATTTTATCATGGTTTAAACTTTCCTGTGCATTTATTGCCCTAATTTCAAGGTTTTTGAGTTAAAAGTTAATCCAGGATACAGTCCTGTTATTTGAAACTTCAACCATTAGTTTAAAGCTACCAATAGTCTATCCGGTCATAATTGCACTTAAAATTTTACCTTTTCTTTTCACCTTATGCCCTGCAAAGGTAGCAGAGACACCCCCTCTTTTTAACTCTTGAGATAATTGATCGACTTGTATCAAATAAATTGATACAAAAGGTACTAACTTTTTATATTAACCAAAACACTGACAACAAGTAATACTTCAAGGTTCTACAAAATTTCCTAGATGATGGTAATTGGAGAGGAATGGCGGTATTACAGCAGAGTTGCCTTAGATATTTCAGGGTTCTGTTTGTACTAAGGCAGGACTGATTCTCTAACTGTTCAATCATTGAGCTTTCTGATCGTCATGGGCCCGGGGCACTGATATCACACTTTGATTTTACTATGCAGCATCACACTGAAGAATTAAGGTAGACGTTAAATGGAGCACTAGTGGCTAAGTTCTAAAATCCAAGCACCTTAAAAAAAAAATTTTTTTTTTTTTTTTTAGGAAGCTGCAAGTGTGGGAACTGAGAGGAGAATGGACCAACTGTAGGGAAAAATGGAGGTGGAAAGAGTTATATGAAAGAATTTCCACCACTGATAACATAGAATCAAGAAATCCCTAGTGGTGGGAGATATATATATATTTTTTTTTTTAACTAGGCATGGAAGCAAGAAAAACATTAAAAAAAAAAAGAAGAACTATCATCCAGAAATTGGCAAACATGTTTGAAAGGACTGAAAAGAGAAAAAGACGTTATGTGCTGGTATCTATGACTAAGTTGAATTCTACACCCTTTCTACTCAGAGTGTAGTCCAAGGACTAGCAGCATCAGCAACCACTGGGAACTTGTTAGAAATGCAGACCTCTGAGCCCCAACCTAGACAGACTGAATCAGAATCTGCATTTTAACAATAATCCCAGGTATTTGAGGTTAAAGTTGGGGAACTTGAGTTTTTTTTTTTTTTTTTACATTAACGTGAATAAAATTAACATGAATGAAAATTACTTAGTAATTTTTTCTTTGAAGTTTGAATTTTACGTTTTAAAATCATTACTATTGGAAAATGTCAGAAATCTCATCAATTTTTTTTTCATTTCTTCTTTTTTGATTTATTTGTGCTTTAGGTGAAAGTTTACAGCTCAAGTTAGTTTCTCATTCAAAAATTTACACACCTATTGTTTTGTGGCATTGTCTATAATTTCTACAATGTGACAGCACTCTCCCCTTTCCACCCCAGGTTCCCTGTGTCAATTTGTCCAGTTCCTGTAGTTTCCTTCCTTCTGCTCTTGCTTTCGGGCAGGCGTTGCCCATTTGGTCTCATGTATTTGGTTGAACTAAGAAGCACATTTCTCAGGTGCATTATTGTTTGTTTTATAGGCCTGTCTAATCTTGCTTTGAGAAGTGGGCTTTGGGCATGGGTTCAGGTCTGAGTTGGTGGAATGTCTGGGGGCCATAGTCTCAAGGGTTCCTCCAGTCTCTGTCAAACCAGTAAGTCTGGTCTTTTTTTTGTGAATTGGAATTTGTTCTACATTTTTTCCTGCTCCGTCCAAGATGCTCTGCTGTGATCCCTGTGAGATAAGTAGTGGTGGTAGCCAGGTACCGTCTAGTTCTTCTGGTCTCAGGGTTGTGAAAGCTCTGATTCACATGGTACTTCAGTTATTTGGGCTAATGTTTCCCTTGTGTCTTTGGTTTTCTTCATTTTCCTTTGCTCCAGATTAGATGGGACCAATAGATGTATCTTAGATGGCCTCTCACAAGCTTTTAAGACCCTGAATGCTATTCACCAAAGTAGGATGTACAATATTTTCTTTATGAATTATGTTATGCCAATTGAACTAGCAATGAAGTAGAGGGTCAGTGAAAAGGAGGAAGACCCTCAACGAGATGGATTGACACAGTGGCTGCAACAATGGGCTCAAGCATACCAACAATTGTGAGGATGGTGCAGGACTGAGCAGTGTTTCCTTCTTTTATGCATGGGGTCACTATGAGTTGAAACTAACTTGATGGCACTTAACAACAACAACAATTGAACTAGATGTCCCCTGAGACTACGGTCCCAAACCCCAGCCCCAGCAACTTGATCCCTCAAGGCATTTGGATGTGTCTAGGAAACTCCTGTGCCTTTGCTTTGGTCAAGTTGTGATGATTTCCCCTATATTGTTTGTTGTCTTTCCCTTCACCAAAGTTGATGCTGGTCTACTATCTAGTTAGAGTCCGCCTTCACATTCCTCTCCACCCTCGTAACCCTCAAATGACTTTTTTTTCTGTGTGTAAACCTTTTCTATAGTCCTTATAATAGTGGTCTGATACAATGTTTGTCCTTTTGTGACTGACTTATTTCACCCAGCATAGTGCCCTCCAGATTCATGTGTGCATTATTGCTACACACTGACCTCTAAGCACTGCTTTTGCTGTGTCCCAAAGGTTTTGGTAGGATGTGTTTTCATTCTCATTTAATTCTATAATTTTTTTTTATTCCATCCTTGATTTTACCTATTACCCAGTAGTTTTGCTTTGTATTATTTTGATTTTGTTGAGGCTTGCCTTGTGGCCTAAAATGTGGTCTATTCTGGAGAATATTCCACATGCATTGGAAAAGAATATATACTTTGCTGTATTGGATGGAGTGTTCTGTATATGTCTATGAGGTCAAGGTGGTTGATTGTGGCATTTAGATTTTCTCTATCTTTGTTTTCTTCCTCAGTGTTTTGTCCTTCACTGAAAATGGTGTGTTGAAGTTTCCTACTATTATTGTGGAACTATTTCTCTTTTCAATGCTGTTGGAGTTTGTTTTATGCATTTTGGAGCTCTGTCATTGGGTGTGTATACATTTATTAGGGTTATGTCCTCTTGGTGTATTGACCCTTTAATCATTACATAGCGTCCTTCCTTATCCTTTATGGTGGTTTTGGCTTTAAAGTCTATTTTATCCGAGATTAATATTGCCACTCTTGACCTTTTTTTTTGTTATTGTTTGCTTGATATACATTTTTTCTATCCCTTGAGTTTTAGTTTGTTTGTCTTGTGCCTAAGGCGTGCCTCTTGCAGACATTATATAGAGGGATAATTTTTTTTTTTTTAATCCATTCTGCCACTTTCTGTCTCTTTACTGGTACATTTGGGCCATTTATGTTCAGTGTAATTATTTATAGATACGAGTTTATTGTAAAGTATAGGGTCAGTGAAAAAGAGAAAGACCCTCAACAAGATGGATTGACATAGTGCCTGCAACAATGGGCTCAAACAACAAAGATTATGAGGGAGGCGCAGGACTGAGCAGTGTTTCATTCTGCTGTACGTAGGGTTACTATGAGTTGGAACCAACTCAGTGGCACCTAACAACAACTACATGAGTTTACTGCTGTCATTTCATTATTATTATTTTTGTGGCGTTGATGGTTTCTTTGTTCTCCTTAATTTTAGGTGCTGAGTTCTCTTTGTTAATACATCTTGTTTTTATCTTTCATTATTGTTGATTTGTGTTTGCTGAGTCTTTATGTTCTTCTTTTTTGTTTTGATAGGTAATCTCGTTAGCTTCCTTTGCGGTTACCTTGAAATTTACCTTCATTTTTCTAAGTTTAAACCAGTCTTTCCCTTCTTGATATGGCCTTGACTTTCTTTCCATATTGAAGTTCTGTGACTACACTATTTATTTCCTCTTTTGTGTTTTGACATTGTTGTCATTTACATATTCACATCTCTAGTTTCCTATTTTCAGGCTTTTAGCTTTGTTTTATTTTTGAAAATTTCCTATCTTAGTTGGTATCTGGTTGATCTGTCCTGCATCCTAGTCTTGGATTTTCGTCTGGTGTTGTTGGTTTTCTAACTGAAGGACTCCCTTTAACATTTCTTACAATTTTTGTCTGGTTTTTACATATTCCCTTAATTTCTGTTTATCTGGGAATGACCTAATTTTTCCATCCTATTTGAGAGGTAATTTGGCTGGATATATAATTCAGTTTTTTTCCTTCAAGGCTTTATATAGGTCATCCCATTGCCTTCTTACCAGCATGGTTTTTTGCTGAGTAATCAGAGTTTAGTCTTATTGGTTCTCCTTTGTATGTGACTTTTTATTTATCCCTAGCCTCTCTTAGGATTCTTTCTTTGCTTTTGGTCTTGGCAAGTTTGAATATGCTATGTCTTGATGACTTTCTTTTGGGGTCTGTCCTGTATGAAGTTTGTTGAGCTTCTTGTACAGGTATTTTCTTATCTTTCATGATATTAGCTAAGTTTTCTGCCGGCAAATCTTCAACAATTCTCTGGTGTCTCCTCCACCCCCCATTCTGGGACATTAAGCACTCACAGGTTTTTCCTCTAAATAGTATGCCACATAATTCTTTGGCTTTCTTCATTTTTCTTCATTCTTTTTTCTGATTTTTCCTCGAATATATTGGTGTCAAGGGATTTATCTTAAATCTCACTACTTTTGACCTCCATTGTTTCAATTCTGTTCCTATTACCTTCTATTGAACAGTTTAATTCTGAAATTTTTTGTCAATTTTTTAATTTTGTTAATTTTTTGTTAATCATTTGGATTTCTAGTTGCTGTTTTTGTATGGTTTCTGATAGCCTATTTATTCTGTCTTTTTATTTTGTATTTTTTTTCTTGAATTCTTCTATTCCTTTGACTGTGTGTTCCTTGGTTTGGTCTGTGTTTTCCCTGATCTCTTGAAGAGCTCTGTATATTAGTCTTTTGAATTCTTTATCAGGTAGTTCCATTGCCTTTTCTTCTTCTAGAAGATTTTTTTGTTCTTTATTTTGGTCGCTTGCTGGAACCATCTTGTCCTGCTTCTTTATGTGATTTCATATTGACTATTGCTTCCAAGGCATCAAGAAGTTTGTATTTATGGTATGTTTGTTTACTTCATCCTGAGTTTTTGTTTTGTTTGTTTTGCTATATCCAAGTAGGGTGGGCCTGTGTGCTACTCTGGGCCTTAATCTGGCCATGTGGAAGCTCTCGCCTCCTTTCTCCAGGTGGACAGAACAGCTAATAGGCGTGTGAGCCTAAGACTGTTTACTATTCTTGTGGGGCTACTGAGGATGTAGGTGGTGTTTTTGGTGAGGTGATTTATCTGTTAAGCTGGACACCTGGCCATGGGTACAGCAGGTGTTCTCACTGGTTGTTGGGTTGGGTGTTGTGTGTGTGCTCCACCACTTGCTGGATGATCAGGGTGAAGGTTCCTGGTCGTTGGTCACCAAGTGTGTGGTGCAGAGACTCTCATCTACAGTGCTGGGCAGGCGGGGCTGTGTGGGGGTGTTCAGAGCAGGCACAGGTTTCTGGTTGTAGTGGGGTTGATGAGGGGGCAAGGCAGGGGGTTGTCACCTGCCCACAGATGCCTGGATGGAGGGTGTGCCCCTGTCCACTGGAGGGTGTAGTAGGGAGGTTTAGTGCAGCTGGTCCTTGGGCACCTGGTGACATTGGCTGGAGGGTGTGGGGGCGCCAGTGGTTCTCAGTTCCCCATTGTGGGCAGCTGGATGTAGTGGGTGTTACCACCCTCCCTCAGGCTCTCAGTGTGGGTTGTTGAGGACCCTTCTTAGGGGACGGGGCAGTGTCAAATGCCACAGATCTGCAGCTCCCACTTGGCTGCTGCAAGTGAGAATGGGCTTCCTCTGGGAGTCCTGCCTGCTTTGTCCTAATGAGGGCTGGTTGTGATGGGTCAGGCAGCAAGGCACTGGTGCAGGTGATTGGTGAGGGTGAAGAGCTCTGAAAGTCCATGGCTATCCTACTCCAGAGGCTGAGCTAAGGGGTAGGTGCCTCAGACCAAATTGAGAGCTACAGGTTTAGAGCTCTGGCGGTGTCAAATGTTAATAGATTCGCAGCTCCCACTTTGCTGCTGCTGGTGAAAATGGGCTTCAGCTGGGAACTCTGCCTGCCTCATTCTAAAGTGTACATGATGTGCCTACTTGGCCAGCAAGGCACCGGTGCAAGTGATTGGAAGGAGTGGAGGGAGCTACAAGCTCATGGATCGCTTATGCCAGTGGCTGGGTGAAGGCGAGGGCGTCTCTGGGCTGGGGCATGAGTTTTCAGCTTAGGGGGAGTGGTGGTGTTGAATGCTGTTGGACTGGTGTCAGAGTGGGAGGAGGATGGTTGAAGGTGAGGGGGTGTTCCTGTCTGTGGAGCTCTGGTGGTGGTGGTGGGGTTGTGGTATGCATGGGTTGGGGGCGTGCATGTAACTTTTGCAGGTCTGGTATCTCTCCTGTTTGATTCTGGAGGTGTATGCAGAGTCTCTCCTGTTTAGCTGCACCAGAAAGTGGGGGGTGGCCGTTTGGCTTGGGATGCTGCTGTTTGCCTCAATATGTCCACGCTGTGCAGGTTCAGCTAGCAGGATGCCGGTGACCCGGTGATCTGTAATTCCCGGTTTCTGCTGTTTTTGAATTGTTTCTCCTTCCACTGGTCATTCAGTCCAATTCTTCAGCTTTGCCTTGATGCTTAGGGTTCCTAGACTTTCGTATATATCTGATTCACTTTTTTTTGGTCTTTGTTGTAAGAGGAACAACATGAATCATCTGATTATTCCACCATCTTGGCCCTGCCTCTCTCATTTATTATTTTCCCTCAATTTTATATTTATTGAATATTTAAATACTAGGGGATCTATGGATTATGCTTGGTCAAAAGCATCCATTAAATATTCTATTATAATATTAAAATATTTTAACTTGTAATGGATTGAAATGAACTCTGAGCTTGCTTTTGAAATTGTAATCACGTTCCTTTCCAGTTTTTGTTGTTGTTGGATGGTCCTTTTTTCTTTTATGACATTGTTTTTAATAAGCTGTCAATATAAAGCGTTAGTGATTGCTTTAAAAAGTACACCAACCTGGTAATGTTTTCTTTCTTGATCTAGGTACTGGTTAACATGGCCGTATTAAGTTTATGAAAATTAATTGAGCTGTGTGTTCATGATACATACACAGTTTTGTGTGTGTGATTGTTACAATTATATATATACATAAATCTTATTAGCAGAGTACATCCACTAGGCTTCTTGTGAGACTTTATGCATATCCCAGAAGTGCTGAAATTGCTAAAAATTAGTTGGGAACCACCTCTTTGGTGGTTTAAAACTAGTTTAAAAATAGCCTTTATTGCTAATTTACAACAGCCATGTCCCGTCCATCATGCTTAATACATTATAGCTCCATACACCTTATTTTACTTACTTTGTTTTAGTTTAGTCATTACCTGTAAAAAATCCAAACCCATTGCTGTTGAGTTGATTCCGACTCATAGTGACCTTATAGGACAGGGTAGAACTGCCCCATGTGATTTCCAAGGAGTGGCTGATGGATTCAAAGTGCCAACCTTTTGGTTAGCAGCCAAGCTCTTAACCACTGCATCACCAGGGCTCCAGTATTTATCCAAATTCACTACCAGAGGCAAAAATTTGCCATAGAAACAAAAAAAAAAAATTTTTTTATTCTGTAAAAAATTACAACTAGCATAGAAAACAGTTCCCAAAAAAAAACTTCCTAAAAATATTCTAGGCCAGAACAGTGTCAGTGGGATAAATGTCAGTTTCCCAGGTATCTGTTTTCAAGAAGTTGACACTCCTTTAGACATATACAGTTCTGATCTATTTGCTAAAATATTCATTTTATTTTTTTACAAATGTATCAAATAGCTGAAAGAAAAAAAAAGGAAGGGAAAAAGCTGAAATTTAAATTGTATACATTTTTCTCAATTTAAGATGAAAACTTGAGGTACAGGTAGAAACAGGATAAAGTAGATCACTATAAAAATGATAGAAGGTTCTAGGTCAAGTTGGCTATTGGAAATAAAGGCACTATCATGTTTCATCAAATATTAGGACTCAGTGCCAAGGGTTTTCATTATACACAGGGTGTGAAGTACTTTGTAAATCACCATATCTGCTGACATTCAATTACATTCAGCCTTATTAATATGAACTGCAGAGTGTTTGTAGGTATCTACTGGCAGTAGAAGCAGCTTTTCATTACAAAAGCTTAGCACTCACACATGGCCCAAAAGTTCACGTAACACCTTTAAGCGTCCAAGATATAAATGCTGATCATTACAAAATGTTTCAAACTACAGGCTAATTACCTAAGAACCTTGAAATAAACACCTGTCCATATGCTAAGGTCTGATTAAAACATGCTAGCAGATCTTGTATAAATCAGCTAGTGATGTTCCCAATGAAAGGAAATGTAGTTGTGTCAAACTTCATTCAGTATGATTTCTATTTATTTTGATTTTGTTTTATATAATGATATATTTTTATAAGTGAACCTGATGCATTTGTAAAATAGTTTTGAAGCCTCTAGGAGAGGGAACTCCCATCCTCACTCTTCTAATTCCACAGCGATAGTCGCTGTACAGAACCAGGTAGTGTTGAGTGATTAGATTCAACATTTCACCATTCTCACACTTTCAGGAAATGTGAGCTCATGCTCTCTGTCCATTTTATATATTCTCTTCCAACTGAAGAAGCCTTATACATGCCCTTTAGATCAAAGGTTTACAACATTGGCTGTATTGGAATGACCTATAAAAGTATCAGATATTGTCCCTGCACCCAGCACCTCTGATTTAGTGGTCTGTGGTGGGGCCAAGACATGGTGGTATTATTACTATAAAAAAAAAAAAAAAAAAGTTTTTTTTTTTTTTTTTTTTTATTATATCCCCTGGTAATTTTAATACGCAGTCAGGGTGGAGAGCCACTCTTAGATAATGGCTTTTGGGAGGTGAAAAGCCTCTGTATAATCACGCAAGTATAGAAGAGAGAGGAGGTGTCCTTGGAAGATGTACTTGAGGCCACCACAAAGTTTATGGGCATTTATATGAACCTCGTGATTTCTTGAGATTTGTTTGCATATGTATAATTATAAAATATAGAAATTTTTGTGTGTCTATATACATGGATGTATATGGTATATCCTATATTTACATAAAAATAAATATTTTATTTGAATTGGGTTTTAAGTCATCTGTTTAAACCAAGGTACTTCAAATCTTAAAGTATTCTCAGGTATGCAAGCACCTTCAATGAGAAATATTTACACATGACCACAAGGGGGTGATAATGAACTGTGAATGTAAAGGGTGTCATTCAGAATTAAACTCGGCAATTACAGACAAGTTGAAAACATTTGCTATCACAAGTTTTTCTCCCAGAAATAAATGTTATGATTTATAATGACATATATACATATATATACGTATGTATGTGTGTGTGTATGTATAATTACTGCTTTCCCATAATACAGTGAGGGGTTCATTTTCTTGGCTTTTGTTATCATATACATTAGTTTTAAACATATTTAAATGTACAGATAAAAATGTTTCTAATACCTAATTCAAAAAATATTTCTAATGCCTAATTTATTTACCATGAAAATATTGCAGTTTTATCAAAACAAAGTAACATTTATTTTTCTTATGCCTATAAATGACTCTGAGCAGAGTAGTTCATCATTTTTTCTCTAATTTATAAGACTCAGTTGGAGTGTGCTCCACTTGACACGTGTTAAAATGATTTTTTGGGGGGTAGTTTTCAGAGTTTCAGGAGATAAACATTTACTGGGCTTAGACTTTTAATAGTTAATTATTTTCAAAAACCTTACTTTTAAATAAAAGAACATTCTAAAATACAGACACAGAAATCTATAGAGTTTACTCTAGTAAGTATTATGAGTGTCTTTCAAGGTAGAAATTGCTGGGACTTCATGAATAAAGAATACATGTTCCCTATGCTCAAGAAATGTGCAGTTTAGTGAATTTAAAAGTCTTTCTACAGTGGAGATTAAAAGCCTTGTGATTCCCCCTCCTCTCCCTAGTGCCATCTTGTTACGCCTCAGGATTCAACATCTTCCCATATGGGAAAAGTCAAAGCAACTCCCTTTTGAACAATTAATTACATGTGGTAAAATTCCCTTGCATCTTGGTGAGCTTGTAAGGCAAGCTTTAGTTCTGCTCTCCGATATTAATACATAAAAGAAATTTGACTTGATGGTAAAATTTGGCTATGAATGAAGCAGAGAAGAGCCTTTGAGCTGAATCATGACACTGTTTTTTAGTATTCCAAAAACAGTTTTTGCTTACTCTGCAGCAACTTCCTAGCCCTCCTGCCCTCCAGAGGTCCAGCGTGGTGATGTCAGACAGAGTTCCTCGCATATTGCTTTCCCTGTTCAAGACCTTCAGAAATCTTCTCTCCAGGATTTCAAAATCCCAAACATGCACTCTTTAACCTATTGTCATTGAGTCAATTCCCCCTCATAGTGACCCTATAGGACAGAATAGAAATGCCCCATAGGGTTTCCAAGGCTTAAGTCTTTACAGGAGCAGATGGGCAGGTCTTTCTCCTGTGGAGCGGCTGGTGGGTTCGAACTGCCAACCTTTCTGTTAGCAGCCATGTGCTTAACCACTGTGACGCCAGAGCTCCTTAGAGTCTTTTAGAGTAACTTTATCTGCACACCATACTTGTCCCTTTAATATCATGTTCAGAAACTTGCATGCAGTTCTACTTATTGGACACCTAGCCTGGATTCACTCTGGGATTGGTATATGCTTCAGGAAGTCAGAAGTCTTCAGAAATGAGGCCAAATGTACTTAATATCATTGTTGTTTAAATCAGAATTTTCTGCTGTTATTTTATGTCTACTGCAGAACTAGAGTCCCTAGGTGGTGCAAACAATTAATGTACTCAGCCACTAACTGAAAGATTGGAAGTTCCAGTCCACCTTAGAGGTGCCTCAGAAGAAAGGCCTCGAGGTCTACTTTTAAAAAATAAAACATTGAAAACCCTATGGAGCGCGGTTGTATTCTGACACACATGGGGTTATCATGAGTTGGAATTGACACCATGGCAACTGGTTATTACAGAATTAGCTGCTTGAATTTTGGTCAGTCTGATGTGTGACTCTTAACTTGGACTCAGAATTCCTGCTCTCTGGTCTCATCTACCACCAACATTCCTCAGTCATGTACATTATATGATTCCTTGCCTTGATTCCTCTCTCCTTGCTTGAATATTCTGGTCTGTGTTCTGACTTCACTAATCTGGTTTGCCATCCTCTTGGATCCTATGGATTCTGACACTTATTTGTATCAGACTTTTCTGGCCCGAATCACTTACTTGGATTTAAACACTTCTCAGGTCACTTGCACAGCTCTTCTCTACCTTGATTACTCAAAACTGTTGAACCAATGTGTTTTCTACAGTGTCCACATGATACTGATACATATTCACCCAACTAACTGGCTACCCCCTTATCTTGGAACGTGGCCTCTTCACATTTCTCAGGCCAGTCTCCACTGTTGCAAAAATTTAACAGAATAATTCTCCTGTCTATTCATCAATTATTGAAAACATAGCTCTTAAGACTATTCAATTTGATCTCCAAAGCCTTTTAACTAGGCTCTTCCTCCTATAGGCACAGAATTTTCTTCAGTTCCATCATCTGAAATATCTCCCTCTCTGTATATCCTGCCTATTTCTCCATTTGCCAGTTTTGAGTCAGATCCTTTCCTTCATTGCTTTCTGAAGCTGATGGGCTCTCCTAATGTCAATTGTGGAAGCAAGCGATTGACTTAACAGGAGTCATTTTTGATTCATTGTTTGAGCCCAGCTGGCTGCCTGATTTTGTTTTATTGTAGTACTATGTGTTTTGAGCTGGCAGCTGTGCTGATGCTCACAAGCAGGGAAGGCACCAACATCAAACTATGTATAAACGTGTAACTTTGCAGCAGGTAAAAACCGACTGGTTAGAAAATGAAAGCTAGGAGGGCATTCTAGTTTCTAGTTTAGCTGAGTTACATGTGACCACAGAAGATGATCTGAAGGAGCGGAAAGGTGAACACACGAATGAGATGAAAAAGAATTGAAGCTGTTAAACCAGCATACTAATTGAAGTTTCATTCTGTGACTGCTGCGTCTTGAGGGAACTCAAGAGAGTTCAAGAGAACTCTTCAATACTCCAGCATTCCTGAGTAATGCATTGGCTTGAGGTTAGAGAAGTCAGAGTGAGACAAAGGGAGAAAATGGACTTTGGGGACACTTGTGCAACTAAAAACCTGGTCTGACTTTGTGGAAATTGGTGAAGAAATTTTATAGCTCCTGCAATATCCGTGTAAAACTTATCTTCACGTTAAAAAAAAAGACAACATTTTCTGCTGTATATATCAGCAAAGCCCTTCCCTGTCATCCACCTTTAGATTTGCTATGCCATAGTGAGAACTTTTCTTAACTTTCTCTGCATAATACCTTTTAAAAGTTTTAAGAAGCAAAGATGTCACTTTGATGATTAAAGTTTGTCTGACCCCAGACATTGTCATAATATGCATGTGAAAGCTGGATAATGAAAAAGGAAGACAGAAGAAGAATTGATGCATTCAACCTGTGGTGCTGAAGAAGAATATTGAATATATACCATGGGCTGCCTAAAGAAAGAACAAATCAGCCTTAGAAGAAATACAACCAAAATGTTTCTTAGAAGTGAGGATGGCAAAACTTGGATTCTCTTACTCTGCACACATTAGGAGGAAAGACCAATTGCTAGAAAAGGACAACATGTTTGGTAAAGTAGAGGGCCAATGAAAATGAGGAAAACCGTCAATGAGATGTATTGATTCAATAGCCATAACAGTGGTCTCAAATATACCAACAATCATGAAGATAGCCCAGAACCAGGCAATGTTTTGTTCTGTTATACACAAGATCGCCATGAGTCAAGGCCAGCTGGATGTCAACTGGATGTCAGCCAACAACAACAACATGGTCTTTATATTGGTTTGAAGTGACCTGGAATAAGTAAAGAGCATAGCTATACACTTGAATTGGAAGAGAAGATTGTGTGTGTGGTCAAGATTAGGGCCAGCAGAGTGCATGTGAGGTGAGGATGTCTCCATTCTTTATCACAGCCCAGCACCTACCTTGGAGATATCCTGCATTAAAAAAAAACATGGCAGAGTAATTTTGACTCAATATTTTCAAAGCAAATTTAAAGGTAACTAATTTTCTTACCAATTGCATAATTGTAACACTCCTGATGATATCAATAACCTTAGCAAGGATGATGCACTACTCAGGTCAAATTTCATATTTTAAAAAAGTATTCTTTGACTAAAACTCCTCTCCCCCCTTTTTTTCTTCTTCTTCATCTGATTAATTTTTGCCAGCACCTAGGTCTACCAGGGAGAAGTCCTGATAGCACAGTGGTTAAAATGCTCCGCTGCTAAGCAAAAGATAAGTAGTAAAAACCCACCAGCCTCTCCTTGGGAGAAAGATGTGGCAGCCTGCTTCCTTAAAGATTTACAGTCTTGAGAGCCCTATGGGGCAGTTCTACTCTGTCCTGTAGAGTCACTATGAGTTGGAGTCAACTCTACAGTAGAGGGTTTGGTGTTTTTTTTTTTTGGTTTAGGTCTGCCAGGCCTTCATAACAGAAGCCATTAATCTGTATGCCTTTTAATTAGATTCCATCTATGAGTTCTATTTATTGAGGGACTTCAAACTTTATCTCTTGTATTTTATAGGATAGTTAATACATAAAGTACATTAAGCAATTTGCAATGGCCATTTTAGACTCATTATTGGCCATACTTAGCAGCAACACAGTAAAGTTCTAAGCACATTTGTATGCTTCTTTTACTGTCTTGTTTTGTGCAGTTATTTCCAAAAACAAATTCTCCAAATTTAACAAGGAAAATTTCATTGCTAATTAGATTTGGAAAGCAGTCTGGAAACTAATAGAAAAATACACTTAGGAAGAGGGCATGATTAGCCCCAAATTATTCATGAAATCTTTACTGCTACCGTGCAAAGCACATTTTCAGTTTATTTTTTATAACATTTGTAAAATAGTGCTTGAAAGAATATAGAAATATATACAAAAATAACTGGTGGAAGACAATAATAACTGGTGAAAGGACTTCTTATGTATGTGGAGTCTTCTAGAATATTTTAAAGAAATTACATTTATTATCACTTAATTTTAAGATTTTTATCCCAAGCATACAATGGAAAATCTACTTCAAATGTCCATTGGAAATGAGTGACACCGTACATTGACAGTAGATGGCACTATTTCCATTTTCTAACCGTGTGCTGAGTCAGAGCGGGAGGGAGGGTCACCTGTGCACACGTTCTTTCATTTAAGGCAAAGAGAAGTACTACCAGCCAACAATCAATCTTGAAACCCATTATTAATTTGAGATGACATCAAAGTTTCATTCTTTTGCCACTTTCTGGTTTGAAAGAACAAAATTTCCCTCACACATTTGCTGTTAACTGCTCCATTTGTGTACCCTAAAATTCTTTTGCGTGTAATGATTTTCTTTTAAATGATTTCAGTGCTCCTGCTGCCAAGGCAGAACTAAGTCTTAATCGAAGTGATGCCAAGAAAAACCTATCTTTTCAGGATAATAAAACTTTTTTTATCTTTCATATTTATTATATCTCTTCAATAGCGTTGCATGTATAACTGAACAGTGACCATGAAGATTAGACTCACCTTTATTTTCTTTGGGAAGCTGATCAGGATTTTCATTTTCTTACAAATTGCTGAAATTACCTCCTGCCACCTCTTTGATCAATTCCAAATCCACTTCCTGCTACTTTTTATCCTAAAACAAACAAAAATAGCAATAGCAACCACAATACAACTCAGTTCACTACGTTTCCCTGCTATGGATGTACTGTTTCTATTGTCCAGTTTAATACCGAGTCAGCCATTAGTATACTAATGGATTAGTAGCTTGAAAAGGTGGATGTTATTGACAGGCACAAATGGATTTCTAAGCATTTCTCTAAAACTCCTGGCTAATGTTCCTTTCACAGGAGCAGTTAAGGCATATCAATCCCTTCTTGTAATTTTTAGTTTTCCTACAATCAGGAAGATAATGTTTGCCATCCTAGGATTTTCATTTTATTTCCATCATAGAAATCTAATTTGCTTTCCTAGGATTATCATGGCTGATTGATGGTGTGAAATAATGCATTGATAAAATAATAGTTTGCAGACAACCCCAGGGACGTTATCTGTTTTTGTTTTATTTGCCATTATGCTTTCTTCTAAACTCAGAAAATTGACAGATGACTATTATATTTGGGCACCTGTGTTAGTATGTAATTTTCTTCAACACACTTGTGACATCTTTCATCTTCTACAAAGACATATTTTTTATTCTAAGTAATTTGGGTATAGAATGCACACCCTAGGACTCCCCTATTCATTATACTTCACCTACTCTTAGAGCTGAGAAACAAAGCTAAATTTTAAATATCGGATTTGACAGTCTGCAGTGCAGTGAATTACTCAATATGGCTCTTCTAGCTATAATTTTTGCAACACCCACAAAATGACTGGGTGGAACTATGCAAATGAGGTGCTGGTGGCCCAACAAGGGAATTGGATAGCTTGCTAATAATGTAAATAAGGTGTGTGGCACGCTTACGGGGGTGGGACCGTGCCAATAAGGTGTATGGAACCCTAACGAGGGAATTGGCTAGTTTTGCCGTCCCGCTAGGTTTAAAGGGAGACATGGAGAGAAAGAAAGAGGAGCTATAACGTGGAAGACAGAGAGAGGCAGCAGAGGCAGCAGAACCAGGACAGAGACGGAGAGGTGTAATGTTGGAGACGGTGAGAAGCAGCAGCAGAAAAAGAGTGGTAGCAGAGGCAGCAGAGCTAGAAGACCGGCAGGAGACTGCATAGTGGTCTTCCCAGCCCACAGACAGAGAAAGCTGATTGCCTTCAGGCACGAGGCTTACAGGTGGAGTGGGGTGCCTCTGGGCACTTATTAGCAGAGCTAAAAGGGCTTTGTAACACTTACCTGAGCAGGGCATAGGCCAGGCTGAGAGACCGAGAGGCGTAGGGGCCGGACAGGGGTAGGCCTGTGGGTGTGCCTGAGAAGAGGCTATCCGAATTGAAGAACTGTATCCTGAGTGTTCCTGAACCTGAATTGTAACCTGTTACTTCCCTAATAAATTCCATAACTGTGAGTATGGTCTGTGAGTTCTGTGTGGCCATTGCAACAAATTATGGAACCTAGCAAAGAAGTAGAGAGTGCCATGGGAGAGACAGTTGGTATCAGAATTGGTAAAAAGGTTGGAGGGTGGAGGCATGTCTGACCTCTGCCTCATAGGAAACAGCCTTGGGCCGTTGATCTTGATTCTCCCTCCCCCTTGTGAAGTCAGAGGAGATCATGGTCCCGACCAGGCTATGGTTACACAGTCTCATACTTTGGGAGAAATGGTATAGACAAAGGTGAAACATGTTTTTAGGAATAGTCAAAGAGAGATTGCATTTTGTTTAGATACCTGGCATCACTAAACTATACCACTCTATAGGTATTGTGGACTCAGGACCAAATCACTGTTATTCTTTATATTTGGGATTTATATTACAGGCCAGATAGCCTACAGCTGGTGATGAATGCATCAGCCTTACTGGTAATTTGAGCTATTGAGATAAAATTATCTCTAACTTCTATTTCAATTTAGTTCAAGTCAATCCAGTTCAAGGCTTTGACTTCTTTGTTTTCATCAGAATCTATATAAGCCATGGCTTTTTATCTGTAAATGGGCTTGACTCTATACTGTAAACCAAATAGATAAAGGTCCCTGTGTGTTGCTTGGAGTCAAGGAATGTTCTTATCCTTCTTTGTGCCCCAAGGCTAATATGAAACTTTACACAGCCTAGTGTATTGCTTAGCAAATGTTTGTTAAAGCCTTAAACAGAACCTCTGGCTATCTGATAAACCTGGAAAATTGCTCTTCAAAGTTTAATCTGTCAAGGACAACCCATGACAGCCTCTCTCCTAAGCAGGGTATTGCCTCTCTCTTCTACCCTCTCTAGAGACCAAGACTATTCCTAAAAACAGAATTCTGTTTTTCTTGGTTTATGTTCCTTTTCTTTAAAAAATAACTGGAGATTTTTGTTGCTGGGTTGTACTGATTATTTAAATGGGGACTTCAACAGGACAATATAAAAGATTAGTTGAGAAGTACAGAAAACTATATGTGTGTGTGTATTTTTTATGTATACATATACATACACACACACATATATATAATGTATGATCTACACAAGCTATAAACCTATGTGGACAATGACATAAATTTAAAAAATGTGATCTAGTTATTCCTGGCAATTTTAGCCATTTCAGAAATTTCTCTCAGGCATTTGAGGTTTAAACTCTTTTAAATTTAGGATTTTATCTCTCTCTTTCTTCGGAGTTTGAATTTAAGTCATGGGAATTATACAAGACTACAAGTGGATTACGCCTCAATATAAAGAAAACAAAAATCCTCACAACTGGACCAATTAGCAATATCATAATGAATGGAGAAAATACTGAAGTTGTCAAGGATTTCATTTTACCTGGATCCACAGACAATGCCCATGAAACAGCAGAGAAGAAATCAATTTGTGGCAAAACGTCTCTTTAAAGGAATAAAAAGCAAACATGTCACTTCGAGGGCTAAGGTACTCCTGACCCAAGCTGTGGTATTTTCAATAGTCTCATATTCATGTGAAAGCTGGACAATGGATAAGGAAGACCAAAGAATTGGTGCCTTTGAATTATGGTGTTGATGAAGAATCCTGAATATACCATTGACTATCAGAAGAACAAAAAAATCTGTCATCTAAGAAATAAAGCCAGAATGCTCTGTAGAATGGAGGATGGTGAGACTTTGTCTCACATATTTTGGACATGTTATCAGGAGGGACCAGTCCCTGGAGAAAAACATCATTCTTGGTAAAGTAGAGGGTCAGCGAAAAAGAGGAAGAAACTTAACAAGACGGATTGACACAGTGGCTGCCACAATGGGTTCAAACATTGCAATGATTCTGAGGGTGAACTGTATTTAGTAACCAAGTTGCACAGCGAAGTTTTCTATAACTCTAATGGATTCTCTCCCTTTGTTTCTCCTTGTCAAACGCCCTTGTGTTGGAGGATAACTTCCTCTGTAATCTACAGTTTTCGTGGTCTCATTCGATCAAAGCATTCCATCAAGGAGATTTTTTATTTTTTACAATCTGGTTGGAATTTATGGGACTAAGTGGATGCAGATCCTTTTAGCCTTAGCCGCTCTGTGAGATTTATGTAATTTAGGATTTTGTTGTGAGGTTTCTGACAGCTCAGGGAGGACATGGAATTGTAATGGCACACTCAGACACCAAATAGTCAGGAGTTTTTATAGCCTTGGTGTACATCATAAACTGCCTGAAGCTCCAATTCTGCCTTACCTGGTAGTGGTACTGCCTGATTATTACTTGATGTAGGGAAGGGCTGGATAGGCAGCGAAACTAAGGAGCTACTCTCATATGCAGTAAAGGTTACATAAGCTTTCATAGAAAATTATTGTCTTTTTGAAAGGCTCAAGACATTGCCTAAGCTGTTCCCAGGAGGCTTGTGGGAATCACAAGGTCAGTAAAATGTCCTTAGCTTTTACAAGCCAGACTATCTCAAGCTCTTATACCCTAGGTATGAGGAGTAAATATGGGCGTGTTTTTTTTTTTTTTTATAGCAATAGCTTATACTTGTAACTGGAAGTAAATATTTACATATGGAAACACTCATGTATATTAAATTTGTAAAGTATATTAGATATAACCTGACATATATAGAGGTAAAGGATTGATAGAAACCCAGTTGATACTGACATACCAGGAAATCTTGGAATAATTACTTGACCTTACAGTGTTTTAGTTTTATATTCTGTAAGATATAATAAAAATATTTCCAACTAGTTTCAATGGAAAAGTTATTAGTAAGGATCTTATGAATTACTAAGCATGAACATACAATACTAGGTCTCAGTGACTTAATTTTTCCTGCTGAATTATGCAAATTTTCTAAATATTTTGAAGCTAATACTCAAGATAAAAATGTCTACATTAAATATGATTGAGAAAGTTATTCTTCTGGTTTAGGGGTTCTTAGAGGCTGGAGAATAAGGAAGATCGCTGATTCATTACTTATTCATTTACTCACCAAACCCTTATTGAAGAGCTACTATGGGCTAGGCACTTTTGTGGGCACTGAAACTATGGGGCTGAATAAGATGAAGTCTCCTTTTGTAGTGAAAACGGGCAGTAAACTGATAAGAAAATATACACAAATTGAAAGTAGAAATAGAAGTTATAAGAAAAATAATACCATGTAAGAGGTCTGTCTGGGGTAATAGGTTCCCAGGAGGACAACGTAGCAGCACAAAGACCTTTGACAAGTTGAGGTTGGTTTGTCAAAGGAACAGCAAGAAGGGCATTGTCTTTAGAATTGTCCTTAAAAATAACAATTAAACTACAATAGCATTGATAATTTTGGCTTGGATTATTAATTACTTTAACGTGAATTTTAAATAGTCATTTGTAACTTATAATTTACCCTACATTTATTAGTTTTATTATAGATAGTTGTAACAAAATCATTGTGTATGCTTATGGGAACGAAAGTACATTCTAGTCTTAGAGACGGCAATTGAAAGCTTGGAAAGAAAGAAGGATATAACTTGAATGGTGATAGTCCTTTTGGGACTACTTGAATAATCAAGGGTTGCCAGAGCTGTTTTATATCCGAGATAGAGTTATATAGACTCTGCATGATTCTAAATATCTATTATAAGCTGATGGATTTATTGCGTACATTTAAGTGATTGAACATAGAAATAGTCTTGTGTGAAATCAGTATTTCAGTATTTTGTATTTTCCTATATTGGTCCAATGCCAAAATTTTCATTAGATTCTGATTTTAACAGGCCAGAAACTGATTCGTGGAAATGATAGAATGAATGATGTGGGGCAGAAACTATCTATGTTAATCATATCTGAGTAATCTTCTATGCCTGCACAGAAGCTTTCTAATTTGCCAAAACCATATTGCATTAGATGATTTTCTCATGTCTTTGACTGAGGCTGGTTGAAGGCTAAATTTAAGAGTGCTTTTCCAAAAAATTTGATGTTTTGAATTATTGGATCCCAATCCTTCTGTCCTTGAGATGACCTCATGGCAGGTGAATTTTTGAGTTTGATTTTAGGACTTTATATTAGGCAGATTTTTGGATGAAATTTTTAAGTTTCACTTTGATCAGTGAGAATTTTAGTAGATGTGACATGTGCAAAAGCCTGGTATATGTTTGTATGGTTAAGTTTGTTCTCTTGTACTTTTGACTTTTTTTAAATGAAGATATGTTTTGTATAACCTCTGATCCAGGGAGGATGACAGACACAGGGAAAATAGCTGGACTTACCCAAAACTTGGAGACCAGCTCAGCTGAGCCTAGTCTAGATCAGCTGAACCCTAGCTGATTCACAAGAAGTTAACACATATTGATGGTTGTTACTGAGCTTTGGAGTGGTTTATCAGGATACCTTATTGTGTCAATAGCTGCCCGATAGGGTTCAAGATGTTTTCTTCCTGATTGCTTTGCAAGAGCCTGAGCTCCATTTTGCTAACGAGAAAAATGAGATGTTACTGATTGATTTTTCTGAGTTCTGACCAAGTCTCAGAAAATAATCTAAGACTACCTGTGTCAACCTTTTTATTTTAATGCAGGATATTTTAAACCAATAAATATCTTTGCTATTTACTTCAAAAAAAACTTGCAAAGCAGTTTTCTAGGCAAGAAGTTTGCACATCTGGGCATATACCTCTCTAACCAGGACATAAGTTTGCTCACCTAAACAAACAACTCACCTGTTAGGCATCAATTAGTTGATCAAGACTTACTGTAATATAGTTAGTTCTCTAATGCGAAACTACTGGGACATTAACTTTATCCAATTCCACCTAGTTCCTCTTCCTTGAAAGACCCATCTAACCACTTGAGCTCAGACTCTGAAACTCTCAAAATACTCTTTCCAAACTTCTACCTTTGAGATATTATTGAGACTGTGGATACAGTATTTCCCTTGCTGAAGTAAGTTTAATGGATCCAGGTTTGCTTGATCAACAATTTTTTGGGTGATCTTTGTGCAGGAATTGATAGTTAACATAAATTAGATTTTTTTGTTGTTGAGCATGAACAAATGCATAGGATAAACAGCAAAGACCTAGACATGTGGTGAATTGGTTTCTGGTGTTCTTTGGTCCATTGTTAACTTGTAAATTGATCTATGTATCTCAGATTGTCACTTATAAAGGAAAGGGGTGGGAGCATCACCTTTAAAACTTTTAGGTCTAAAACTATGATTCTAAGATTCTGATGTTTTCAAACATGTGTAAAAAATTTACTGCAAGTTTTTGTTGTCATCGATGTTGATTTTTAAATCTCTCTTAATAGGAAGTATACAAACTGTACTGTAAATTAAATACATTTTTTGGCTTTATTTTTTATTTATGATAAGTGCCTTTAAAAACATTGGCATAATATGTTCTTTAAAGTGTGTGTGTTTTTTTGATGATAGAAATTGGTGTACATTAAGTCTGAATCTAAAATATCTTTTTCTTCTGATATTAAGTGCATTCTCCTCAAAGGATGGTATTTCACCCACTTAGAATCCAACAAACTGACAAGCAGTATTACCTACCCTGAATTAAAATTACCAGTAGGAGATAAAGCAAAAAAAAAAAAAAAAAAGGCTCATGCCAAAGAAATAACACCTAGTTTAATGGCACCTTTTTTCACTTGCCCTACTTTCAGGAAAAAAAAAAAAAATTTTTTTTTTTTTTACTTTCAGAAGATACTATTATTTTGCATCCAATTCTAATATGTCTTCTAAAGATTAGAAACAGCAAAATATTGATTCTGGAGTGATGCCATATGGAGGCATAGCAATAGAATTTAGAAGTAAGAGGGCAGTTTGCTTACAATGGAGGAAAACACATAATTACTGAAAGCAATTATGTGTTTTCCTCCATTGAAAGCAAACTGCCCTCTTACTTCTGTACTAGTACTGCTGCCTTTTACTCCCACTGAAAACACCTGTATGAGCATGATGTACAGAGCCTAGCGACATTTAAAGACGAGCCCAACAGGCTAACATACCTTTGATTAATGAATACAGAAATAGCAGGTGTTCATAATAATGATTCTCCATCAGCTGGATGCAGAGTTAAAATCTCTTCAGAATTCTTTATTTAGAGATTCGGGGAAATGTTTAAGACATTTTAGAAACACTAACACACCAAAATTTGCTTTTTAACTTTTAGAGGGAAAACCGCAGATACCTATAAATCCTGACTATCCAAAATAATAAATTATTCAAAGCATTCTAGCTAGCTGGGGTTCTATAATATGTAGCTTTTTGAAATGTTCTCTAATGTTTCTTGGTTTGCTTCTCTTAGTTTTATGCCAAATTTCATAGCTTTATACAAAATTAATATTTTCACATTGGCAAGGATTGACATTTTCTTTTATTTTGAGCTCACTACTGGCTTTATTTCTACTCTCCTTTCCCTTTCAAAACACATTATTTCAAATAGGTCAGAAGGATCTATATGTGATTCACTGAGCAGAGGTCACCTCTAAATAGGAAAGTATTATACTTCTGATTTAATCTGTTTTTGGTGTGGAAGTTAATTCAATTGAAAGACTTTTTTTTCCAAAGAAAAACTTTCACATTATAACTAAGATACAGATTGATTACAACTTGTGCTCCAATTGTGAGGATTCCATAACCGTAGCAGAAAATGTTAAGGTCTCTTTGGAGAAAGGTCACATTAGAAGGTCACTTGAAGTTAGAAGAGGAGTACTCCTGATGCAGTGGTTAAAGCGCTATGCTACTAACCAAAAGGTCTATGGTTTGAACCTATCAGCTGCTCTGCAGGAGAAAGATGGGGCAGTTTGCTTCCCCAAAGGTTTACAGTCTTGGATACTCTATGGGCAGTTCTACTCTGTCCTACATGGTCCCTATGAGTCATAATCAACTGCATGGTAGTGGGTTTCATTTTTGGTTTGAAGTTAGGTATTGCTCCCTTTCAATATTTTGCGAGCTTAACTGCAGTACTTTCCATATGTAAAGTAACTAGGATATTTATACAACTTATAAGAAGCTTATAAATAATAAGCGGTCAATGTCAAACTTTTTTATTGCTTCACTTAGTACCAGAAAAATGAAGATCAAAACTGACGAAAAGAAGAAGTAAAGAAAAATTTTATACTCTCAGCCAGTTGATAGACGAGATGGATAAGGAAGGAAAGAAGTTATATTTTTGAATTTACAAATGGAAATTTCCTGGCACAATAAAGATGATTGTGTCAAAAGGAAAAAATCATCAACCAGAAAAAGTGTTGATATATTTCTGACATAATGTTGATTTATTTCTCGACTGGCTTATTTCAGTTAACAATGGTTTTTGCAATTGATTTATTTTTTTCAATTCTCTACAATTATTGAATGTTTTCTGACAGACTGAATAATAATAGTACTGCTGCCTTTTACCCCCACGTGTCTGTCAGTTTGTTGTACTGTGGGGGTTTGTGTGTTGCTGTGATGCTGGAAGCTATGGCACCGGTATTCAGATACCAGCAGGGTCACCCATGGAGGACAGTTTCAGCTGAGCTTCCAGACTAAGACAGACTAGGAAGAAGGACCCTGTAGTCTACTTCTGAAAAGCGTTAGCCAGTGAAAACCTTATGAATAGCAGCAGAACATTGTCTGATATAGTGCTGGAAGATGAGCCCCCCAGGTTGAAAGGCACTCAAAAGACGACTGGGGAAGAGCTGCCTTCTCAAAGTAAAGTCGACCTTAATGATGTGGATGGAGTAAAGCTTTTGGGACCTTCATTTGCTGATGTGACACAACTCAAAATGAGAAGAAACAGCTGCAAACATCCACTAATAATCAGAACCTGGAATGTATGAAGTATGAATCCAGGAAAATTGGAAATCATCAAAGATGGAATGGAATGCATAAACATCGATATCCTAGGCATTAGTGAGCTGAAATGGACTGGTATTGGTGATTTTGAATTGGACAATCATATAGTCTACTACGCTGAGGATGACAGCTTGAAGAGGAATGGTGTTGCATTCATCATCAAAAAGAACATTTCAAGATCTATCCTGAAGTACAACACTGTCAGTGATAGGACAATATCCATATGCCTACGAGGAAGACCAGTTAACACGACTATTATTCAGATTTATGCACCAACCACTAAGGTCAAAGATGAAGAAATAGAAAACTTTTATCAGCTGCTGAAGTCTGAAATTTATCAAACATGCAATCAGGATTCCTTGATAATTACTGGTGATTGGAATGTGAAAGTTGGAAACAAAGAAGGATCAGTAGTTGGAAAATACAGCCTTGGTGATAGAAACAATGCCGGAGATCGAATGATAGAATTTTGCAAGACCGATGACTTCTTCATTGCAAGTATCTTCTTTCACCAACATAAATGGCGACTATACACATGGACCTTGCCAGATGGAACACACAGGAATCAAACTGACTACATCTGTGGAAAGAGATGATGGAAAAGCTGAATATCATCAGTCAGAGCAAGGTCAGGGGCCGACTGTGGAACAGACCATCAATTGCTCATATGCAAGTTCAAGCTGAAACTGAAGAAAATCAGAGCAAGTCCATGAGAGCCAAAATATGACCTTGAGTATATCCCACCTGAATTTAGAGACCATCTGAAGAATAGATTTGATGCATTGAACACTAGTGACCGAAGACCAGACAAGTTGTGGAATGACATCAAGGACTTCATCCATGAAGAAAGCAAGAGGTCATTGAAAACACAGGAAAGAGAGAAAAGACCAGCATGGATATCAGAGGAGACTCTGAAACTTGCTCATGAAAGTTGAGCCGCTAAAGCAAAAGGAAGAAATGATGAAGTAAAAGAACTGAACAGAAGATTTCAAAGGGTGGCTGGAAAAGGGATTAAAGTATTATAATGACATATGCAAAGAGCTGGAGAAAGAAAACCAAGAGGGAAGAACACGCTTGGCATTTCTCAAGCTGAAAGAACTGAAGAAAAAATTCAAGCCTCGAGTTGCAATAGTGAAGGATTCTATGGGGAAAGTATTAAATGAAGCAGGAACCATCAAAAGAAGATGGAAGGAATACACAGAGTCATTATACCAAAAAGAATTAGCTGATGTTCAACCATTTCAAGAGGTAGGATGTGATCAGGAACCGCTAGTACTGAAGGAAGAAGTCCAGGCTACTCAGAAGGCATTGGTGAAAAACAAGGCTCCAGGAATTGATGGAATATCAATTGAGATGTTTCAACAAATGGATGCAGGGCTGGAGGTGCTCAATTGTCTATGCCAAGAAACATCAAGACAGGTTCCTGGCCAACTGACTGGAACAGATCCATATTTATGCCTATTCCCAGAAAGATGATCCAACCGAATGCGGAAATTATCGAACAATATCATTAATACCACATGCAAGCAAAATTTTGCTGAAGATCATTCAAAAACGGCTGCAACAGTATATCAACAGGGAACTGCCAGAAATTCAGGCTGGTTTCAGAAGAGGATGTGGAACCAGGGATATCATTGCTGACGTCAGATGGATCCTGGCTGAAAGCAGAGAATACCAGAAGGATGTTTACCTGTGTTTTATTGACTATGCAAAGGCATCCAACTGTGTGGATCATAACAAATTATGGATAACGTTGCAAAGAATGGAATTCCGGAACACTTAATTGTGCTCATGAGGAACCTTTACATAGATTAGGAGGCAGTTGTTGGGACAGAGGAAGGGGACACTCATTGGTTTAAAGTCAGGAAGGGTACGTGTCAAGGTTGTATTCTTTCACCATACCTATTCAATCTGTATCCTGAGCAAGTAATCTGAGAAGCTGGACTATATGAAGTAGAACAGGGCATCAGGATTGGAGGAAGACTCATTAACAACCTGTGTTATGCAGATGACACAACCTTGCTTGCTGAAAGTGAAAAGGACTTGATGCACTTACTAATGAAGATCGAAGACCGCAGCCTTCAGTAGGATTGCACCTCAACATAAAAAAAACAAAAATCCTCACCACTGGACCAATGAGTAACATCATGATAAACAGAGAAAAGATTGAAGTTGTCAAGGATTTCATTTTACTTGGATCCACAATCAACAGCCATGGAAGCAGCAGTCAAGAAATCGAAAGATGCATTGCATTGGGCAAATCTGCTGCAAAAGACGTCTTTAAAGTGTTGAACAGTAAAGATGTCACCTTGAAGACTACAGTGCACCTGACCCAAGCTGTGGTATTTTCAATGGCATCATATGCATGTGAAAGCTGGACAATGAATAAGGAAGACTGAAGAAGTGACACCTTTGAATTGTGGTGTTGGCAAAGAATATTGAATATACCATGGACTGCCAAAAGAACGAACAAATTTGTCTTGGAAAAAGTACAATCAGAATGCTCCTTAGAAGCATGGATGGTGAGACTGTGTCTTACATTCTTTGGACATGTTGTTAGGAGGGATCAGTCCCTGGAGAAGGACATCATGCATGGCAAAATAGGGGGTCAGCAGAAAAGAGGAAGACCCTCCACGAGGTGGATTGACACAGTGGCTACAACAACGAGTTCAAGCAAAACAGCGATTGTAGAGATGGTGCAGGACCAGGCAGTGTTTCGTTCTGTTGTACATAGGGTCGCTATGAGTCAGAACTGACTCTGCTGCACCTAACAACAACAGTAACAACAACTGCCTTTTGAGCTGTACCACCTAGGACTCCAAGGTAATACCTTATAAGCACTGGTACAGTAGCTCTATGGGTATACTCTTGAATTACTTTAAGAACAAATATATTTTAAAATAAATAGAACAACATACTAATTTCTACAAAATCAACCACTAATTTCCATTTTTGCAATGGTGTTATACCTTTTTCCTTATTTAAGTATATTTTGTCATTTTTATTCCAAATATGGTTTATGCGCACACATTTATTTAAATGTTGAAATGAAATGGAAATAATAACTTTTTTCAGAATTTGACTATCACCATGGCAAATGGATTCTTTCTATGGACTCAGAAGTTCAAGATTATGAGTCAAAGAACTGCAAAATTATAATTCACATTTCTAATTTAATGTCGCCAAGTGATATGTAATTTAACCCCTTAGATGTGGTTTAAGTGTGTTGACATCCAGGTTAAACTTGTTATATTTGATAATTCACTGCCAAATTCCTTGAGTTTGGAGATGCTTATTTGAGAGATTGGATGACATTGTTAGACTATTTCCTAGCTAAGATTTTAGCTCTATTGGGGAAATTTGTCTTCTATTTAAAAATAGGTAAAAGTAGAAATGTAGGAATAATTTTAGTAAAATTAATTTTCCTGATGTCTGGAACAAACTTCGAGAATTACTGCCCTCGGGGTTCCTGCTTATTTTAATTTCCCCAGTAAGTTAAAAGAGAATCCCTGGGGGTAATAGAAATCTAGGGGGATACATAGGGAATGTTTTGGAGAAAACTGTGCTCAATTTTATTGTTATGTCAGTAGCTGAAATTGAGCAGATTTGGTAAGCTCCAAGAGGCATATTGGTCTTAGTTTAGTCTGTAAAAATATTTCATGACTAAGATGTGCTAACCCAAGCCATGGTCTTTTCAATCGCCTCATGTACATGTGAATGCTGGACACTGAAGAAGGTTCTTATGCATTTGAATTGTGGTATTAGTGAAGAATATTGAATATAAGGCGGACTGCCAGAAGAATTAATTAATCAATCTTAGAATACAACCGGAAGGCTCCTTAGAACCAACCAAAGAGGGCAAAACCTCCGCTTGCTTACTTTGGGCACATCATCAGGAAAGACCAATCCCTAGAAAAGGGCATCTTTTTTTGTAACTTAGAGGGTCAGCAAAAATGAAGGAAACCCTCAATGAGACGGATTGACACTACAGCATCAACAATGGGTTCAAACATACCAACAATAGAAACTAAAGAGCATTCTGGTTGTGTTCTAAGACCGATTTGTTCATTCTTCTTGTAGTCCTGGTTCCTTTTATTAAAGAATGGTATTGAAACCAGAGTCTGCCTGCAAAATGTACTCATTGCTATGAGGGTGTCATTGCTTCTAGGTCCTCTCAGCTGACACAGCAAGGAAATGTATGTATTTATACTACAGGTTCAAGCGATTTCATCTGGACTGAGCTTTACTCTTTCTTTCAACCAGGTCCTTCATGTTGGCTCAATTCTTGGACAGAGATTTCCTTCACAGTTGCAAGATGGTTGTATCAACCCTAGAACTTAAATTTCAATGAACAGAGTGAGAATCTGTTTTCCAGAATGCTCAACAAATTCTCAGAGTCCCACTGTTACCTTTTAGTCACATGCCAACTACAGAACTGATCACTACAGCCAAAAGAAATGGGATGTGCTTGCTTACTGGGTCATGTGTTCTCACTAGAGTCAGAGGATTGACCTTACTTGAGCCACATGGGAGGCATGAATTTTCAAATGACTGTTAGTGAAGGGAAAATATAAGCTGGGTCATTGAAAAATTATAATTTTCCACCACAGGAAATTACTACTACCTCTATGAATTCAGAAGTTCTAAAGCTGGCTACCACTTACTGTGAAGTTTTGAAAGAAAATAAGATAGCTACTTTTACAAAAGAATGCATTAGTAAATGGCTTGGGCTCTATTGGTAGCAAACGAATGGCCGTAACTTCTGAAAATTGAATGGTACTGTACTGTACCCTTGCATATGAATATTTTCTGTCTTGAAATAACAAATGCTGAGAGTAAATCCATTGTTAGATTCCTTTCTGGCTTTGCTTTTAAAAATAATTTCACTTTTACAAAAATAGAGCTTTTGGGCTGAGAGGAGATAAAATCTGTTGTTCTTTTTGGTTGTCGCCTTATTTTTACCGTCTCCACTTTTTTTCTTTATTTACCCCTTTCAGTAACATATTCAAAGGGAAACTAATTAGCTTGCTGTCATTCATTAAATGTTAAAGCAGTTTTTTTTTTCCTTTTCAGGAAAGTTTATAAAACATTTTTAAAGGGAAGGACTATAGGATGGAAAGGCATTAAAACTCAAACTATTACTGTGATTTGAGTTCTTATTTTCTCTCAAGAAGGCTTTCATGCCCCTTTTTAATTAAAATAAAAATTAACAAGAATTCAAATGTAAAATTATTTTTAAAATTAATTCCCTGCAAAGACACACTAGTTTGAAGATGTTAACAATTACCACAAAAGGTCGGATACTGTTTTTTTTTTTTTTTTTTAACCTGAAAGCAATTGTTGATTCTATGCATATGTTATTATTTTTTGCTTTTATTTCATTGGTGTTTAAAATATTGCTTCTCCATTTTAGAAATCAAAAGTACACAAGATAAAATGTTAAAAAAAATGTTAAAGGGCCCTCTAATTTAAAATTTTAAAAGTACTGTGGAGTATGTTCAAATTGTAGCTGAGCCATAAAATATCTTAGGTGAATTTTAAATTTAAATTCCAAGTAATGGGCATAATCAAATTGATAACCCTGAATTGAAACTTAGGTTATTTAGAAATCTTATATACTTCCAGAATTTTTTGGAGTGTCGCTTAGTGATACTTCTTTGAGTTAAAGAATTTTTTTTTTTTTTTTTAGCTGTTTGGACATGAAATCTTTTCCAAAATGTTTCATTTACTCCTCTACCTTAAGAAGTGGACTTGGCCTATAATTTATTTATTTTATTATGTCTCTTTAAAGTTTTCTCCTTTTTTTGAGTTCTGACTCTTTCTAAAAATATATTTTTTTTAGCTTATAAATGTTCCTATATGTTTAGGTTCCTTACAAGTATAAAATGCAGTTTGAGCTTGGTATAGTCAATCAATATTGTAAGTAAATTTTATTGACAAATATTAAAAAACATTTGATATGCCAGATATGGTGAATGGTGCTTTCACATACTTCATTTACTCTTTACATTTTAGTGAAGTAAGTATTAAAATCTCTATTTTAGAGTAGAAGAAACTAAGGCTTAGAGAGCTTGAGCTAATTACCTAAGGTAATAGAGAAGAGCCAGGATTCAAACATGACATACTATATCTAAAAAATGGACAGCCATGTAAAAGAAGAGAAAAGAAAAGAAAAAAGAGGAAAGAAAAGAAAAGAAGAAAGAGAAAAGAGAAAAGAAAAGGAAAGAAAAGAAACATTAATTGTTCTGAGAGACTCTCCTCCATGGACATGCTTCTACATGTCTTGCTGACTGTGCCAAGAAAGCAAGGCCCCTTTGGCTCCTTAACCAGGCCACTTCTCAAGGCTGTGTTTACAGGAAGCAAACTTAGAGAATGAGGTAGTGCCTCCTTCTGGAACAAGGAGCAGACTTTCTTACTCCTTGTTATCAAATTCATCGTCATTGTTAGGTGCCCTTGAGTTGGCTCTGACTGTAAAAATGGCTTGGGGGCAGTGTCTGACCTCCTCCAAACTCACAAGGCATAAGGAGAACCAAGATCAACAGTGCAAGGCTGACTCCCATGAGGTGGAAGCCAGACAAGCCTCCTTCCTCTGCCATCTTTACTAATTCTGACACCAACCATCCCTCACACAGCACTATCTACTTCTCTGCTAGGTTCGATAATTCACTGCAATGGCTACACAGAACTCAAAAGATCATAGTCACAATTATGGGGTTGTTAGTTACAATTCAGGCTTAGGAACACTCAGAATACAGTTCTTTGATCAGGACAGCCTCTCTCCAGCTGTGCTCGCAGGCACATATCTCCCTGGGCCTAAGTCTATGCCCCAAGGCACTCAGCTATCTCTCTTCGTGGGCCAGGAAGCACACCGCTCTGTCTCTGGCTGCTGGGGGCTCTCTGTTGTTGGTGGCGGGCTCCTCTCTGCTTTGGAATTGGCTCTCTTTTGAGGCAAAACTGGTCAATCCCCATGGTAGGCCACAATTACCCTGGGCTGGAATCATAAGACCATGGCTAGAAAGGCTACCCACAAAAGTAATTGATCCATTACAGACTCAGAGCCATCCTAAAAAAAATATGTATGACAAAATGAAATATTGAATGGTCCTGCACCATCCTCACAATCCTTGATATGTTTAAGCCCATCTTTGCAGCCACTGTGTCAATTCATCTCTTGAGGGTCTTCCTCTTTTTTGCTGACCGTTTACTTTACCAAGCATGATGTCCTTCTCCACAGACTGGTCCCTTCTGATAACATGTGCAAAGTAAGCAAGCTGAATTCTCACCATCCTCTTTACTAAGGAGCAACCTGGCTGTACCTGGAACCAATTCTCCAACTCTTATATCTAATTGTGACCCTCGATTATTGTAAAAAGCAAAAACAAAACAAACGATTAAATTCAATAGATATAATAACTAACATTTCTTAGTGCCTACCATGTGTCTGGTAAGTTCTCAATGCTTTATGTTGTTTTAGGTGATATTATTGTACTCATTTTACAAATGAGGAAACTGAAGTCTAGAGGCATTTAGTAGTTTGCCCGAGGTTTCATAGCTTGTAAGTGCTTGAGCCAGGTTTTGAATTCAGACTGTCTGGCCAATGCCCAGGCTCTTAAATCACCCTCATTAAGAAGTCACCACTTAATGACCGCAAATGATGAATGTAATCAATGTGACTAAATTATACATGTAAAAATTGTTGAATTGGCAAATGGTTTGATATATATATTTTACCACATCGGGGGTGGGGAGAAGAAGTCACTGCTATTTTTTGGTTATAAATGGAAGCTTTTATTATGAGTCATGGTTTGGCATGTTTTTTTTCAAGAAATATAGAAGAGAAAAACAGTCTGCAAAGAAATGGGTCTCTCAGATGCTTCCAATACAATATAAAATATCAAAAGGACTACACATGATTGGGCAAATACCTATCATACATTATGTTAGGCCCGTTCGTTCCTCATAATTCTCATGAAAGTGGCTTTACCCCGGCAAGAATCAATGTTAAAAACACTATCCCAAGTCCCGGCGTATAAAACAAAAGTCAAAACTGATGTTCAGCTAAATGCATTAAAGGAGAACAAAAATGGAATTAACTAAGGTGACTACCCCTAGTTCCTTATTGGTGAGCATCTAGGGAGACATTTGGTGGCTTCCTTGGGTCAATTTCAGAATTATGATGTCTAGGACTTTTTATTTTCTTTCTTTCCTTTCTAGGCGCTGAGGATCTAACTCATTTTTAGGAGTTTTCCTTAGGGACAACTGAGACTCTACCAACATCGGGGATTGGCGATGGAGATGTAAGAACTAAGAGAAAGGCAGTTTAACAAAGAAAATGAGAAGTGAGAAAGAAGCGATTGGGTCAAAACGAAAAGAGAACCAAGCCGCGGCGTTAAGAAGCTGTTAATCCAAGCCCACTCTTTCTCGCATCTCAGACTCGTCTATTTCAGAAGCTGCGTCCGGAGCTCTGTGGGGTAACTAGGCAACAACGTTGCCTTGGTAACCGGGGAAGCACAGAGGGCGCTAGCTAGCTCAGAAAGCCCGGGCAGCCCTTCCTTGCCCGCAGCTGGCCAAAGGGGAGGGGATAGTGAGGAGGGACCGGGTTCTCGCGAGAGCTGCGTGGCGCCTTTGGGAAGCGTCTTCACGGTTACCCTGAGGGACGGCTGTGGCCCGTCGGGGGCGGGGACCGGGAGTTCAGGCGATGGCCGCGCAGCAAGGGATGCCCATCTCGGCCCTGCGGGTCCTAGAAGAAGCGTCAGGCATGGGTTTAACAGCAGCTGCAGATACCGCGGACGCGGTGGCCACTGAAGGCGCTTACTACCTGGAGCGTATCCTTCCCGCGTACGCGCAGCCTGCTGGGGCCGCGGTGACCGGTACTGTGGGCAAGGGCGCAGACTTGCCAGTGGGGGCGCTCTTTGGGGAGCGAGGCCGCTGAGCCCCGATAACTACCAGCTGAGTTTCTCAGCAGTTAAGAGTGTAAGCTCCCATGTTTCTTGAGAAGGGCAGGGAGAACACCCTCCCAGGGCCTCGTACCTAGTAACCACTCAGTAAACTTTAGATTGCATTTTATGTTAAACCGACACAGAAAATTGATCCAACCTTCCTTTTGCTTTGTGGGTTTCCTAAACAGTCCCTCAGGCCCTAAGAATAGCGCCTCATGAAACGTTAGGAGACTAGTGAAAGACTTCTGACATTGGGCTTTGATGAGCTCAAAATACCGAAGCCTTGATTCTGAAGGTTGTCCAGTTGTTCCGTGCTTTAATGATTTCTTTTGGCAACATCATCTTCCTAGATAGTCTTAATTTTGGCTATTTAACAATAATGACAATAGTTAATTATGTTTTCTTTTTTTTTTCTGGAGCACCCAAATAATGGCCTGGTGAGCTGACAAGACTCAGAGTTGTGAGGAAGAAACCAGGTAGTGATGAGCGATTATCTGTGGAAGCACCAGAAAAATTGAGTAATCCATATGTGGATAACTAAGTTCACTATTGTGTAAGGCTGAGAGCTCCCCTCTTCTATTCATATAGATTAATCAGACTGGGGTGTTGGGGAGGGTTCATAAGAGATAGCTCCTTTCCTCAGACAGATAGGGAGAGTTATTTCTTTTATTCTTAATGATATCAAGGAAACTCCAAAATCTTCCTTTTATCTTTTGTCCGACTATAATCCCTTCCAGCTTTAATTCGATACTTCAGAGATCCAGCTTTGATTCTTTTTATGAGCTTTGGCAAACTGATTAACCTGTCTTGATTCAGGCTCAGTACACATCCAAGCCACATGGAGCTTTGAAGAGTTTAGTTGTAAAGATCAAAGAAAATATGTAGTATTTTATTGGATGCAAAAATGATTTTTATTTATTTTTATAAGCTTCAATAGTTCAGAGTCAACTAGAATTAAATATGTGGGTGCTTTAGTGTCTTAAATGAGGTTTTATACTATTTTCATAGCTGTAACAAACTGTCTTTTACAGTAATAGTCCTTTTTATTTATTTCAAAGACAATTCAGATGACTTTGCATGTATGACATCAAAAATACAGTTATCCAATGTCTTTGTTAGTGCATGCTAACTTGGCATTGCGTCATAATTGTTTGAATTTAAATGGTTTCTGTAAACATGTAGTTTAATTGTTAACATGAGACAAACTCAATGAGGTAACTTTTTGTAGACATCTTCGTAAAATAAGTGATGGGACTCCAACATAACACAACCTTCCGCAGTTAAAATCAGGTTCACTTAACTTGCAGAGAAATCAGAGTCGCGACTGCCAACATTTGGCAATTTGCAAACCTTCTCCAAATAATCACGTTTATGAATATAAACAGTTCTAGACTTTTAGGGATTTTATTATCCAATGTGTGAATAATCTAACCCCTTTGCTTTTTTGTCTCTTTGGTTGACTGTGTTTCAATCAAAAGGTAGTCAGGGATAACAAAATTAAACATTTAGACAGTCAGTTTTGCTATATTCAATGTTCAAGTAAGAGGTTTATTCATGGGAGAGGCTTTAACTCTTAGTTAAAATGAAGTTTGAGAATTATTTGTGAATGCTAATTATCCCTATATCCCTGGGCTGTGTTCACATGCATAATTAAGAGTTTACTATGTAATGTTATTTGACATTGTTTCTTAAGGTAATTAACGATAGTTGCCGAAGTGAGTCTTTCTTGGGTTTAAAGTCTAGCACTTAGGTAATTTCATATTGCAGTAGATAAATAAATGTATAATATGCACAAATAAATCAGAAATCTGATATCCTGTACTTTGCACATATACTTAATATACTTGTAATCCGCTGCATTTGGTCCTGGACTTATTTATGACCGAGCAGATGCTCCTAGTACAAATAACAAGGAGCTGTCAATATCGAGCAAGGCTTTGAGAGAGGTTGACATGAATCCTTCAGAAAATTACCATCTTCTTTGCCCTTAAGCATTTAAATATAAAAAGCATTTATAGACTAATATGGCCAAAACCAGAAACAGCCTGGGTGTACCATTGGGAAAGTGCTTTTACTAATAAAGTCTCTATATTCTTTACAGCATTTTAGAGAATGTATTCAGTAAGAAGAATTCTTATGCCTACAACACTACTTTTCCCTGTCACCTTCCAGCTATACCAGTCCCACCTGTTTCTCTTTTGAGGAATGTCACAATATCATTGCTTTCATGTTTTAAATTTTTACAAGGTGAAATGCAAACATATATGACATAGTTCTTACCTTAGCTATCACCAGAGCTTTACAAAAACGAGTCGTGGAGTACATGAATTATCTGGAGACTCTTCATTAGAAAGATATTTGTAGCATTACAAAATCATAAGGCAAGATTTTAATTATGTGATCTGTAAAGGGACAAGAAAATGTCTCCAGAACTTGGAAGGAAGGTTGATTGTCTCTTGTGAATGAGTCCTGTATCATGAATCAGTACAACTTGGGTGAGGTTTTCAATTGTGGTGATGACCAGGGGCTGCCTATTAGTATTCAGCTACCAATATTTGGAGTGGCCAATTCCATCTGGGATGCAGACTAGAATGAATTTTATTAAGGAAGCTAATGCTTAATTGACTTTGTTATTACTGCAGTGAAGAAAGACCTTATTCAAGGAAGAGTAATGGAATACATGAATCTGTTGTTAGAGAAGGCCCCAAAATATTGTTTCTGTTTACTGTGGGGTTTACAATTAAGTTCACCTAAAGAATTTTGTCGTTTGTCTTTGGTTCCTGAGAGATAACTTCTAAAACCTTGTAATTTCCCCAGTAACTGAAGTGTCTTTTATGAGGCTTCCAAACAACACCTGATGGTTTATGCCAGTAAGATGTGTTTTGGTTGGGAGTTGGCCAGGCCAGAAAGACATGGCTCCTGATGACAGCCCAACCTGGTTTGGGGGCGTGACTGATTCAATCAGTCATGTCTACATAATGAAATAACAGTAAAGGCTATGGACATGGAAACTCCATGGGCTTCCTAGTTGGTGGTAAGAGACACGGAAGCTTAGCTCTGGGAAACCTTCCAGACCTTGCCCTATGCCTCTCTTAATTTTGTCCTTTTTGCTATAATGAGACTTTAATCTTAAGTACAGTGTCCTGTGAGTTCTGTGAGTCTTTCCAGGGAATTATTGAACTCCAGGGAGTAGTGGAAGCCCACAGGTCAGAAGTGAGGGGGCCTGGAATCTCATGGGCTTTTGATTGGTGTTTCAGGTCTTGCGTAGACTTGGGAGTCTGGAGGACTGTGCCCTTTAACTTGAGATCTGACCTAACTCTGGTGGTTATGGTCAGAGGAAGAACTGCATGTACAATTGAACAGGAACTGAATTGAATAGATTTGGATTGGAATTGAATTCTTTCAATTTAGTTGGTGTCAGAGAACTAGAATAGGTTGTATTGAGATAATAGATTACAAATGATCTTTATAGTTAACTGTTTCTCTAAGCTGATTCCCTACTTCTCTAACTAGGTTATGATTAATATTTCACCTTTCTAGGTATTTTAATACTAGGAATATTGTTTCTTAGATCACAAACATAAGTTTGCTGGTTATGGAAAAGGTCACTCCTGTTCCCAGCAGCAATTTCTGAGAATTGAGTGGGTTTAAGCTAGCCCTTTGAGGCTAATCAACTCTGAGTGAAGTCTGAAAGTCAACTTCTTAAACGGTAACATCAGGGATTTCTGATCCCAAAATATGATGATCACGCTTAACACTTGCCCCATCTAAGATACGTGACTGTCTTCTTAAGTGATGTGTGTAACCAATCTCCCACTGCAACAGTGATGTTCATCGATAATTTTAATTAAAATTTTTTGTTACGTTAATTGATTTTTTGTTACGTATTGTTATGAACATTTAGTTTGTGTGTGTGCGTGTAAAAATAAACATTGTCGTAGCTGGGTAACTGCAGATACATGCTTGTTGTCGTTAGGTGCCCTCAAGTCAGTTCCAACTCATAGCGACGCTATGTACAACAGAACAAAACACTGTCAGGTCCTGCACCATGCTCACAGTCATTCTTATGTTTGAGCCCATTGTTGCAGCCACTGTGTCAGTCCATCTCATTGAGGGTCTTCCTCTTTTTCGTTGATCTCTGCTTTACCAAGAATGATGTTCTTCTCCAGGGACTGGTCCCTTCTGATAACATGTCTAAAGTATGTGAGACAAAATCTCACCATCGTCGCTTCTGAGGAGCATTCTGGCTGTACTTCGTCCAAGACAGATTTGTTTGTTCTTTTGGCAGTTCATGGTATATTCAGTATTCTTCACCAACACCATAATTCAAAGGTGTCAATTCTTCCTTGGCCTTCCTTATTTATTGCCCCGCTTTTTGCGTGCATATATGGTTTGGGTCAGGCACATCTTAGTCTTTAAAGTGGTATCTTTGCTTTCTAACCTTTAAGGAGGTCTTTTGCAACAGATTTGCCCAATGTATTGCTTCATTTGATTTCTTGACTGCTGCTGTTACCCAAAGTAGGCTCTGCTCAGTGCAGCTTCTCATCAAGTGAAGGTGGAGGAAAAGCACTTATTACAAGTGCACAGGCAAGGAGCAAGGAGGTGTATACCTCAAATCAAGCTCCCAGAACAAACGGAGGCAGAACCTTTTATGCCATCTCTTACAAGGAAGTACAGACAAACATTATGGACTACATAGGTTATCGTGGCGTGCAGGTGTGATAAGACAAATTGTATTTTTTTCTTTGGCTTGTAGGCTAGTAAACTGGGTTTGACTGGTTTGAGCCACACCCAGCACTTTGAGGACAATGGAGAAGAGGGGGCAGGTTCCCCTTGGTCTGAACAAATCCCATTTGAGCCATACCCAGTGCTATCACTTCAGGTTTTGTTTAATAATGGCTGAGCAGCTCCTGGGTGCATTGGGTATCACTGCTTCCATGAGTGTTGATTGTGGATCCAAGTAAAATGAAATCCTTTACAACTTCAGTCTTTTCTCCATTTATCATGATGTTGCATATTGGTCCAGTTGTGAGGATTTTTGTTTTCTTTATGTTGAGGTGTAATCCATACTGAAGGCTTTGATCTCATTAGTAAGTGCTTCAAGTCTTCTTCACTTTCAGCAAGCAAGTTAGTGTCACCTGCATATTGCAGGCTGTTAATGCATCTTCCTCCAATCCTGATGCCCCGTTCTTCTTCACGTAGTTCATCTTCTTGGATTATTTGCTTAGCATATTACAGGTTGAGTGGTGAAGGGATACAACCCTTAAGCACACCCTTCCTGACTGTAAACCATGCAGTATCCCCTTTTTCTGTTCAAATGACTGCCTCTTGATCCATGTAGAGATTCCTCGTGAGCAAAATTAAGTGTTCCGGAATTCCCATTTCCACAATGTTATCCATAATTTGTTATGATCAACACAGTCGAATGCCTTGCATAATCAATAAAACAGGTAGATATCTTTCTGGTATTCTCTGCTTTCGGCCAGGATCAGCAATGATATCCCTAGTTCCAAGCCTTCTTCTGAATCTGTCTTGAATTTCTAGCCTGTCAATAAACTGTTGCAATCACTTCTGAATGATTGAGATGTTTGCTAAACCACATTCCGGCCCTCACGATAGGGGCAGGCTATATTGGGGCTTCAGATCAGAACTGTTTGACTAGGATTAACCACTTCGTAGTCCTTACATTGTTTTAACTTCAGGGAAATTCTGCAGATAAGGGTTATAAACAAGTCCCAGGAAAACTGGTGCCAAACCACCAGACATGCACAGATAGATTGGAAAACTCATGCCAAGAACAAAAAGACTCATGTCAAGGAACAAAAAGTCACCAGACTTATGTCATCTGCGATAGCCGAGCCCGTTTCAGAAGCGAAGGGTCTGTCTATTGCTTCCTGCCAATTCCTAGCCATGCCCTACAATGAATAATCAACAAGGAATCATGAATATGTATAACTTTCTGATTCTGCTTACTGTAATGATCACATAAAAGCTGACCCCTGCCCAGCTTCAGGGAACTGCCTTGATGGCTAGAGTCCCGACACACTCGTTTACTTAGCCTACTAAATAAATGCTTTTGCTTTACCTTAACAGCGATGTCCACTTCTCTGTTTAGATAGGTTGTGCCCAGTGGGACCTGGACCTGACCCATTCCTATTCTGGTTTGGGTGGTTACATGATCTTCAGCAAAATTATACTTGCATGTGATATTAATGATATTGTTTGATAATTTCCACATTTGGTTGGATCACCTTTCTTTGGAATAGGCATAAATATTAATCTCTTCTAGTTGGTTAGCTAGGTAGCTGTCTTTCAACTTTGTTGGCATAGATGAGTGAGCACTTCCAGCACTGCATCTGTTTGTTGAAACATCTCATTTGATATCTTGTCAGTTTCTAGAGCCTTGCTTTTCACCATTGTCTTCAGTGCAGCTTGGAGTTCTTCCTTCAGTACCATTAGTTCTTGATCATATGCTACCTCCTGAAATGGCAGAATGTCAAACAGTTCTTTTTAGTTCAGTGACTCTGTGTATTCCTTACATCTTCTTTTGATGCTTCCTGCATTGTTCAGTATTTCCGCATAGAATTCTTCACTATTGCGACTTGAGGCTTATAATGATATGTACAAAGACCTGGAGTTAGAAAACCAAAAGGGAAGAACATGCTTGGCATTTCTCAAGTTGAAAGATACATACTAGTGTAGTGAAAAGAGTTAGAAAACTGGGCATATAGATCTTTTGTTTTACACTAGCCATGCTCTTGGGCAAAAGTCTTAACCTTTCTTTTTCCTGTTTTAAAATTGTGCTTCTCCAGAATATTTGTAGTACTAAATGAGAAGATATTTGTGAAATTCTTAATAATCATTATGTACTCTGGAAAACCATATTTGCCCATTGATGTGTATTGAACTTACCCTTAAATTCAAATAAAGAAGGTAAGCAATCTGACTTTAGAATTTAAGTCAAGAGACCTAGTTAAACCCAGAGTGCTGAATTTTACATGCATGAAAGCATAGGCTATTTGGAGATTAAAAACTGTGTTTTGTTCTGTGTCCCCTAGCACATTTAATATGCACATGAATCATTCAGGGACTTTGTCTAAATGAAGATTATAATTCAGTATCTTTAGGTGGGTGCTGAGGTTGTACATTGCTAATAAGGTTATGCTGATGATGCTGGTCTAGGGACCACACTTAGAGTAGCAAGACAGATATCTTGACCTCTAGCCTTCATATGTTCAGATAGAAGTATAATATGTAGAACTTATGTGTCTGGATGTATTGGCATAGAAAATGGAAAAATTTTCATCACCACCCACCATGAGAACTATTCGTCTTATGTTAAAAGAAAATTATTTTTCAGCTTCTGAGGAAGAAGATGTGCAGTGGCTGTCTATAGGAGGGATGGCCAGTACATTTCCATGCTTGGCAATCCTTTGGATTGGTAGTGGCTTTCTGGTATGTGATACTAATAAGAATTCTGAAACCTCATGAAGATTCAGTGGGAAAGACTGTGGGAGTAAATAACAATGGGAATAGTAGCAGCTAGTGTGCCAGCTATTTGCTATCTTTGGTTTATATTGTTCAGTTAACTTACTTTATTTAAACTGACATTCCTAAGAACTGGAACGTGTCTGTGGTATTTGCTATTTACAGCACTTTAGTTTAGGAAGTAAAATGTTGATCATGGAGGATCCAGGATGGATTGGAGATTGCTTCTGTGTACACTGGCTCTGAACTGATGGCAAAGATTATAAAGCGATTTCTGTCTCTATAGGAGCTTTGGGAAATCATGTAAAATGTAGTTAGCTGTATGTTTCACTCCAGTTCTTTAAAAAGATGTTGCAGCTGGCAGTGATCACTACCTACAAATATAGCAGTGGAAGAGTCCAGTATGTGAGGAACTTTGTATGTTGCTCAGATCTGAAAACTGCTCGTTGGTTTCTGTTTGTGGTCAATTTGTAGACTGTTGTTTGTGATCCCCTCATACCATCATCTTAAGCAATGCTCCATTAGGTTAACTGAAATGCTTCCTTGAGACTTCTTGCAGCTTTGTTTTCTGTAGTAGTACTATGATGGATATAGGGCTTCCTGGTAGTTTCAGGCAGCCCTGGTGGTGCAGTGGTTATGAGCTTGGCCACTAACCAAAAGGTCAGCAGTTTGAATCCACCAGGCGCTCCTTAGAAACCCTATGGGGCAGTTCTACTCTGTCCTGTAGGGTCACTCTGAGTCAGAATTGACTCAACGGCAACGGTTGGTGATTTTAGTGTAGGGATCATATTGACCTATTTTCCTGATAGGTCATGATCTGGTGCAGATTCTCCTAGTGTAAAAACTACCCAGTTAGTTCACTCATGGTAACCTAGCACCAGGGAACTGATTCATACTATGCAGATTCATACCAAAACCACCAAAAACCAAACCCAGTGCTGTCGAGTTGATTCCAACTCATAGTGACCCTATAGCGACAAATTCTTAGGTGTTATTAATTCCTTCTGGAGCGAGTGGAGGTGTGGGCTGCTGTAGGAATGGGAACCTGGGTGTGACTCTGGGATGTAGAGCTTGGCCTAGAACTGGGTGGTGCTGTGGGTTGTGGCTGTGGTCTAGAGAGGAAAGGGGAGCCACAGACAGTGCTCTGGGCAAAAGCAGACTAGAAAACGAGAGCTTGCTTCTTAAATGTCATGTCAAGGTCAACCAGGCAGAAATGCAAGAACCCGATCTGAGGAGAAGACATGGTGACAGAGGAAAGACCAGGGGGGAAAAAGATGAATTTTGGAAGCGGAGTTTTGAAATTCTCTTTGAAGGAATAATAGGCAGATAGACGAAAAGAAGGGTTTTAAGGAGTCATAGCCAGCTTAGCATTAAAAAAACAAACAAACTGATTTTAAACCAGAATGTCAGTTTATTATTCTGCAATGGAAAAATAACTTTGCATGGCAACTGTGACCATCTGTAGTTTTTTGAACATTTCCTGGTGGGTAGAATTACCTAAGAGATTAAATTACAGATGGCAAAGTTGCTCAGTAAAAGTAGAATCAGAGTGAAGAGTTTTCTCTTTCAGGCAATTCTTACTGAATTACCCTTTCTACTCTGGCAATATTGCCATATAAAGCAGTACTTCGCAACCTTTTTCAATACACAGCGCCAGAAGATTCTGTTTCACTCTGTCTTTCAGGCTGCCCCGAGGGCCAAGGAATCAATATACGTACCAACACAGTGTTCTCTTTATAAAAACCCAAGAGTGTAATTCGTCTCAAGGCTTGGAACCAGAAATGCTGAGCATTTGCAGAGGAACTCATCAGGCTTCATCAGATGGACACGGACACTGTGAATTGTTTTCTGATTACATTCCTTTCTTTGCTCTGACTACCAGGAAGCTTATAGCCAAACCTTGGACTGTTTTTAAGGAAGTACAAGAGATCTTCTGGCATATACTGCTTCTTTACCTTTATCTTATTTCTACTATTTCTCTCTTTCCTCCAGTTTCCATATGCATTTATTTTTATATTTTGTGCTATATGCATAATTATAAATTGCCACAGAATTATCTTGGGAATAGTTGGTGCATTTGTGTATGGGTTGTAGCTAGTGAGCCAGATAGACAGATGCATACACACATACCTTCCAAAGTACACTTATTTCTTCAGTAACGCTGCGACATCATATTTAAACTGAGGTGCTTCTGGGTACTTAAAATATCGTGGGTATGTAAAAATATTAATCATGGAGAATACTTATTTCTGTTTTAGGTGTTTTGTCCACTTCTTGACTTTTTTGTCTCACTAATCTCTTGCCCTTGATCAATTTAGTCTTTGGGTCCATAGCCCTTTAGCTCTTTTCTACATCTCCCTTCTCAAGAGTCTTTAAATTGAGCTATTTAAGTGATTTGATTTAGCTGTTGGTAACCTAACACGTATGAGCCCTGGTGGCACAGTAGTTAAGAGCTCAACTGCTAACCAAAAGGTTGCAGTTTGAGTCCACCAGCCACTCCTTGGAAACCCTATGGGGCAGTTCTGCCCTGTCCTGTAGGGTAGCTATGAGTGGGAATTGACAGGACAACTGGTTTGGGTTTTTGGTTTTTAACATAACACTTAAAGAGTTTGGATGACAAATACGTGAGAGGTCGTTACCTAGTATATTGGTAAAAAATTGCAAATTCATCACTGTAGAAACATTATGGTGTAGTAGAAAATTTAAGTGGTTTATATTCGAGAAACTTGTCTCTGTTATAGCTGTATGATCTTAGGCAAATCTTCTAAGCTGTGATTCAGGCTCCTAATTTTCAACATAGATGACCGTGTCTCTGCCATTTAGTCTCACAGGGCTATTGTGAGAATAAATATGATTGTGGTCCATTTGAAAAGACTTTTTTTTAAGCTTCATAGAATGGTAGTTATTTTTTCCTCATATAATTTTTTTTTGCTTTTGGTTGTGGGGAAGTAGAATATATTATTAGTGATTAGAAGCTGTTTCCTGGCATATTTTCTGCGTAGGAGTATACAGTTTTTGTTTGATATTTCCAATTCATTGGCAAATCACTTTTTTCCTCTACATATTACCATGTTTAATAATCCATGTTTTGATATTTCTTACTCACAATAATCTTGTCAGCAGTTGGCTTATTTACAATTTTAAAGTCTGTTCAGATGATCTCAGAATATTTCCTTCTTATTGAAATTTACTGTGGTGTATGAGCAATAGTGAAGAATGGCATTGCTTTTCTGGACACTTAAAGGTAGTGTCTGATTACAATAGCTACTTCTAGTAACTGTGTCTCAGAAGGGGGGTACTTTTCCATTGAAAAGAGACTGGTTTCCTCTAGTTGATCCTCCAAAAATCTTCAGTAAAAATGCTGCAGAGAAAAATACAAATCTAGAATTAGAGAAAGACTGAGAATAATTTTATTCATCCATTCGTCTTAAGATATGGGGAAGCTGAGGCATGGGAGACTTCTGGGACTTCCACACAGGTAGTCATCTCTTTCTATTAGTTGTTATGTAGCCATTGAGTCAGCTCCAACTTGTAGCGACTCTATGTACAAAAGAATTAAATGCTACCTGGTCCTGTGCCATCGTCACAATCATTGCTATGCTTGAGCCCATCGTTGGAGACACTGTTAGTACATTTTGTTGAGGGTCTTCCTCTTTTTTGCTTACCCTCTACCACGCTGGATGTCCTTCTCCAGGGACGACTCTTTCTAGAGTGAGTAAAATAACAACAAACACTTGTCTAGCATTTACTCTTAAGTCAGGCACTATTCCAAATGCATTACATGTATTTACTCTTTTAATACTTACGGAACCCAATAAGGTAGTATGGTTTTGAGGCTTCAAATGATCTCAATATACCCTGCTTCTTGGTATTCATGCTCTTGTGTCTCCTTCTCATGTATCAGGTAGGGCTGACCTATGTCACCAAAAAGATATTGTGGAAATGATGGTGTGTAAATTCTGAGGCTTGGTCATAAAAAAATATTGTGGCTTACACCTTGTTCCCTTGGTTTGACTGCTCTGGAAGAAGATTGCTACTATGTCTTGAGGATGTTCGAGCAGTTTGTAGAGAGTCCTACATGGGGCTTCTAGCCAACAACCAAACCCATGTGAATGAGCCATCTTTAAAGTGGATCCTTCTGTCTCAGCTAAGCCTTCAGATGACTATAACCCTGGCTGCCATCTTGACTGTGATTTCATGAGAAACCCCAAGTCAGACTCATCCAGCTAAGCCATTACTGAATTCCTGACCCACAGCAACTGTGAGATAATAAATGCTTATTGTTGTTTAAGCTCTAAATTTTGGGGAGTTTGTTATGTAGCGATAAATAACAAATACAGATTTTGACACTTGGATGTGGGGTGCTACCATAAGAAGTACTTTAAAGTATGGGAGTAGCTTTGGAACTGGGCATTGGACAGATGCTGAAGGTACTTTAAGAAGGCTGTAAGTGAAAGCTAAAGTACCTTGGACATATTTTTAGTGGAGGCCTAGTGGCCTTTAGGGAGGCTTCTGGTGAGGGATTAAAGTGAGGCAAGTGCTATTGGAAACTCTTCTGTACGACAGATAATTCACACGGAGATATTTCACTCTTTGCTCTACTCAGTAGGGATGAATTAATGGTTATGGGATAACTACAGGTGTGCAACATTTTTTGTGGTTGTTGTTTAGTCTACTTTTTACCAGTTATTTGTTGAGCATAAATTACTTTTCACTATATTGGGAAAGTCAGTCATGTTTGGGAAGAGGATATTGGCCCTTTGGCAGGTACTTGAAGATTGGTCCTAACAGAACTAGGCTTAGTGTCTTCTGCAAGTGATAGATACATGGCAGACAGTGAAGAGTGTGATTGCTTATGATGGGGCTGAGTAACAAGAATGCATCAGCTCTATTAGAGGTTTAGAACTCTGTGGAAGAGTATTGGCAAACACTGCAAGTATTTATATAGCAAAGGAATTCCATACAGAATAGGTAGTCTAGTATAGTGAAGCCAGACCGTCTGAGGCTGATTTCGAGTTTTGGTAGGTTTTAGCTGTGTGACCTTGTATCTGATTCCTGATCTGTAAAATGGGGCATGATAATAGTTCCAGTCTCCTAGGCAGAATGAGGATGAATGAGTTAATACATTTAAAACACTTAGAACAGTCTCTGGCTCCTATTAAATGTATTTATCTTATTATTACAGAAAACACAAATTGTTATAGACAGTTTCAGCTAACTCTTGGAAGACAGACTAACAGAGATAATTTCTTATAACTAGCAGCAAAATGCATAGCAGGCTAATCTCATCTTTGGTTTCTCATAAACATAACTGTGCATTGAAATGTTCGGTTTCATACTTTTTTAAACAAGTCAGTACAACTGAAAAATAATGTCAACCTACCAGCTAACAAACAATATAGTGTCACTGGTATGTGTTGCTGATTTTTTTTAATGTAAAATGTTATCTTGAAGTTTTCATTTGTAATTAGAATAACTTGCAGTTTTTGCATGTATAATGGCAATGCTTTAAGAATGAACATTGCTGTTAGGATTGTTTTTTTGTTGGAAACATTTCCATTGATATTTTAATGTTTTTGAGTATTGATGAAATGTCAAATTATGACTGCTGTATGGCTTACATTTGCTGAAAAATTAGTTTTCCTTTCCTATAAAAGAAATTTAATTTTAAAATTCCTTTGCAGTATTTTAAACTAATAAAGAAGTAATCCTGCATTGTGAATCGTTGACTCAGGCACTCTGAAAAATTCAGTGGCATTTGAGATAAATTAAAAAAAAATTACTGTTATATTTTTCCTGCACATAATATTACTTATCTTTTTTCTAATTTGTATTATGGTACTATGCATATTTTTGTAAGTAAAATAAAGTACTCCTTAGAATTAAGTTAGAAATCATTAAATAGTAAATAGGCAGATAGAAGATTGAAATGTAGTTTTTCATGTATTTGGGTTGTATGGAACAGTAATTAATAAGTAATTAATAATTAAGTAAATAATAATTAAGAGTATTCTATTTTAAAACATCTCGTTATAGGCTTTATAGGCTGTATGGGAAGAAAAGTTAAAAAAAAAAAGATTACATGAATTTACCAACTTCTTAATGAAATCTATTGGATTCAATACTGCATTTTAAGGTTGAATCAATTTTAAATATAATTTTTTGAGATTATAACTTGACGAGATGGTCAGAGGTCACCATAACTGAAGCATCTGAAGATGATTATGAATATGAAGAGGTAATTTGTTCACTTTAGATATTTATTCTGCAAGTTAATTGTAGACATTCTTGTGAAATATTCATTTTATTTTCTGAAACAAATGAATTTGTCTTTACTCCTTAGAGATGCTAGTTTTTCAAATGAATTTAGCTAATATCAGCTTATTAATGGTGAGATATGATAAATTGATTTAAGCATTTAAATTAATTAATCTGACTCTTTTGGTTTTCCTGTTAATTATCCTTCTGAGTCAGCTCCTACTGGTCTGCCTTGTGAATCAGTGCTACAAACTGTCATCTCTGTCCATCTGGCAGTCAGAATTGACTCCATGGCAAAGGGTTTGGGTTTTTAGTCTGCTCTGTGCAGGGTTTCCCGGACTCCCACTACTCAGCTGGAGCTCTAGTCCTGTGCTGCCTTCCAGCTTACTGCATTTGTCTCTAATGTGGTTCCTGTCTCAAAGCTCTCCTTTAATTTATTGTTCCCATGAGACATATTATTACTTCTGAACCGTCAAAGATAAAGTCACTTGTAAATGACAGAACTTGTGAGTGAAACTGTGGAGAAGAAAGCCTGGCAATTTGTGGGGTGGGTGAAGAAGAGACAGGACAAACATAGGAGATAGGTTTTTTTATTTTATTTTTTCTTCCAGTAAATGGAGATAATATTCATATTTTCCCCATGAAATTACTGTATGAGTTAATAATGTAAAGGGCTTAAAACAGTGATTGGCTCATAGGAAGCATGCAATATGTATTAACTATTATTAATATCATAATTACAGTTGATTGCATTCTTCCAAGAACTTAACTCTCAGGCAGTGAGTGTTTTTTGTTTTGTTTCAATAAACCAGAAATTTGCAGTTGCTAGTAATTATGAACAAGTAATGGTGGAGAAAACCTGGGATGGAGAGTGAATGGTTGCATTTAGATGGGCTAACCTTTTTCTTTTTCCAGTAGAGTTGCTAGTCCACATATGCTGTTATAGATAAAAGCAGTTGCCTGTAAGTTAATCTTCAGTTTATTAGAAATGGCACTGAGTGGCATTTACAGGGAAATCAGAAAGCTGCCTGATTATTAGTTATTCATTTTTCATAGCTCTTTGAGTGACTTTGTATCTTACATAAAATGTGTGTCTTTGGTCATTTGCTTTGCTTGTGAGGAAAATGATTTCTGAAGTGAAATAAGGTATTTTTATATTCCTGGTCACTCTTCCTATCCTTCTCTTTCTTTGTGATTTAGATACCAGATGATAATTTTAGCATTCCAGAAGGTGAAGAAGATCTGGCAAAAGCAATTCAGATTGTTCAAGAACAGGCTACAGATACTTCTATTTTGGTGAGAATTTTGAACATAATTGTAGTCTATAATTTAACCGAGACACTCTTCATGTGAAGTTTAGAAAGTCATTCAGACATTAAGTACATTACCTTACTTCATGCAACCCTGTTGTCTTCTGTGTATGGTATTCATATTTATCATCAACCTTTCACTTTAGGTAAATGGTCAGATCTACTCTTGTTTGGACTGTCATTCTCCATATTATGGCCACTTTTGCATAACTTTGCAACAAGTGACACTTACCCACATAACTCTATCTGTTTAATCTGATTCACATTACTCCAAGGAGTTTTGGCACTCATGTATCGTCAGAAATCTCCAAAGAAACATAACCAGTAGGACAGTGCGTGCGTGTGTGCGTATGACTTATTTTAAGGAATAGGCTCGTGATTGTGGGGGCTAGCAGGTTTGAATCTGTAGATTTCTAGGGCAGCCTGGCAAGCTGCAAAATCAGGCTGGAGTTACAGATGTGAGTCTGATATTTGTATGGCAGTCTGAAAACTTGGCAGGAATTCACACTGCAGTCTTGAGGCAGAATTTCTTCCTGTCTGGGAAACCTGTTTTTGTTCTTAAGAACAAAAGGCCTTCCAACTGATTGAATGAGGCCAACTCACATTATGGAGGGTAACCTGCTTTACTTAAAGTCAACTGATTGTGGATGTTAACCACATTTATAAGATATATTCACAGAAACACCTAAATTAGTGTCTGATTAAATAACTGCCCTAGCCAATTTGAAGCCCCAGTGGCACAGTGGCTAAGAGATCCGTGGCTAACAAAAGATTGGCGGTTGGAATCCACCAGCCACTCCTTGGAAACCTTATGGGGCAGTTCTACTTTGTCCTGTAGGGTTGCTATGAGTCGGAATCAACTCGACAGCAATGGGTTTGGTTTTTGGTTTTAGCCAGCTTAACATATAAAACCGACCATCCGAACTCATGTACAGAATTTGGTATTTAATACAGATTTTGTAATCTTTTATAAACAGATGGAAGAAAAGCCACCGGGGTAAAAAATAAAAAACAACAATTTCTTTTAGTCTTTGTGGAATGGCTCTATGTTGGGGAAATCTTTAACCAGGCTTTCACTGAACTGGGAGATCACCCTGGGAGACAGCTTAATATTACATCAGGTCTTTCTAGGCATATGTTTTGCCCTGGGCATGCATGCGGCTTTCCGAATTATACACGTTTAAATGGGTGTCTTTAAATGCCCCAGTTTCCCAAGGAAATTTTCTCCCCAGGGTTTTGACCCCAGCTTCTCAGTGCCCTTCTTTGCCCCAGGTAGTCACAGGCTTCTTAGTAGGGCATCATACTTGTTCTTCCCGGTTCAGTCATGGCTGAGGAAGTAATACCGGTCCAGACCTGAAATTTTAGAAGTTAGATGAACCTGAATAGTAACTGGAACAGGGCAAATTACGTGTCTAAGCCCTGTTAGAAACTTAATCTACTTCTTAGAAAACAAGGGCAGCATACCTATAGCGTAACAACCAAATCTCTTGCCAGTAGTATTTTGTGTAGCGTTGGAAACAGTGCTGCCCTGCCCAAAGATGGTGGCCGATGTGCTTCTTCCAATGTGTGTCGCTCTTTGCGGTCCTGGCAATAATCCGATTTCATGCATCACGTTCCTGAAAGGGCTCACTATGCCTCTTCCAACTCTCCCATTACAGGGCTTTGATCTATAATTTTTACCATTCTGGTTACGTTCTGGATTGTCCAAATTGTAAAAATTAGGGTCTGTTCCAGTTTCACTACGTCACCCGTGGATGAAGCAGCTTGAACCAGTTCAAGGCCCAGCTTCTTAGTTCACTTTACAGTGCCTCAGGCTATACTGCCGCTCCTTTCTGAGCATCAGCCAAGACGGAGAAACTGAGACAAGCACTTTGCATTGGTCCTTTAGATTCGAATAGGCAAACGATATACTCTGTTAATTAAGCACTCTCTTTTCAGTCTGGAACCAGGGACCAAGATCCCAAACTGGAAAGGCTGCTGCCACTTTTAGCTGGCTGCTGAGTAGGGAACCAAGGTGGTGCTCAAGTTAGTATCAAAAAAAAAAGTCTCAGAGTCTTCCTATCATTCTGTAAACCTTCGCTCTGCTGCCATGATCCCCCTACTGTTTACCACAGTCGCAAGGATGCTAGTACTAACATTTTTTGCTTGTTTTTTGCTTTTTCTGTGTGAGGTGAAAGGGTTTACCTTCTGCCTCTGCCATCTTGGTTCTAATCTGTACTAATTTTGTTAGGGAATATAGTGGGAAATGGTTATTTATTATAAGATCACCAATTAAATGTGTATAAAATTGATGCCATTCTTGTAAAATTGAAAACTCATTTAAAAATGGTCAATAGTTTAATGATTGTTATGGATTGAATTGTGTCCCCCCCAAAATGTGTGTCAACTCTGCTAGGCCATGAGTACTAGTTTTGTGTGACTGTCCACCATTTTGTCCTCTGATGTGATTTTCCTATGGGCTGTAAATTCTACCTCTATGATGTTAATGAGGCAGGATTAGAGGCAGTTATGCTAATGAGGCAGGACTCAATATACAAGATTAAGTTGTACCTTGAGTCATTGTCTTTTGAAATATAAAAGAAGCTAGCAGAGCGACGGGGAACCTCATACCCCCAAGAAAGTAGTGCCAGGAGAAGAGCACAGCCTTTGAATGTGAATCCCTGCGCTGAGATGCTCTTAGACCAGGGGAAGATTGATGACAAGGACCTTCCACCAGAACTAACAGAGAAAGCGTTCCACTGGAGCTGGCACTCTGAGTTAGGACTTCTAGCCTCCTAGACTGTGAGAGAATAAATTTGTCTTTGTTAGTGCCATCCACTTGTGGTATTTCTGTTGTAGCAGTGCTAGATAACTAAGACGATGAGAGCAAAAATATTTTTTAAAAAAGTGCTTTATATTTTCATATCATTAAGTAAGGACCTTTTTTTTTTTTCAAAGATGAAAACTTTGTACTGCGAAATGTGAAGGAAATTGTGATACTGTTTTGTTGTTGTGGATTTGTGTTCCCCAATGCAAAATAATATGTGATGAACTACACTTCATATTCTGTCTTATGCTAATCTTTCAGTGTCTTGTAGACTACCGCAATGTAGAAATCCAGTTATTCCTTTCCAAATTATCCAGTTGCTCAGTCCTGAGAAAAGCCCTAAAGGAGGATTCTTAGTCAGAATTGATTATATTCTGTTGTAAATGGAGTGCTCTAACTCTTAGAAAGCTGCATTCTTTAATGAGTTTGATGGATATAGTTCCTTCTAGGTAGACACAAAGGGAGATCCATTGCATTCTTAAAAAAAAAAAAGGTAGGAAATCCTTTCTCATAATCAAGGTATAGACTTAGTTGTTTGTTGAATACCTCAATACAATAATTTATAGGACTAGGTTTAAAATATAGTATTTTGAATGAGGTACAATTGAAATTTTTATTCTAATACTCATCATCTTCCCCCTTGCTTTACATCATTAATTATAAAAGGGTTTTTAAAAATGCTTTGTGTCCCAGTCATTTGTATTGGTACTTGGTAAAGTAATACGCCTAACATAGTACTTGACACATAAACATAAAAATCCACTGGTCCTAAAACATAAACCTTATTTTATTTGAGATTGGTACTTTGTCCTCTTAATTCACATTAAGTCAAATATATTGGATTGGAAAATCTATAGGCAGGGTTTGGGGTCAGGTTATTTCTTTAATTGAAATTACTCAACTCTGCCATGTAATGCAAAAGCAGCCATAGACAACATGTAAATGAATGGGCATGGGCACATTCCAATAAACTTCATTTACAAAAACAGCTGATCCCTGATATAACTGATAGACTTTATACTTCCGTTATGAATTTGTGTAGTGCAAGCACCATCCATTATACATTATTCTTCCATAGTTTTCTAGAAATCCGTGTACAGAAATTGTTGTAATTCTTCATAAAATGATAATAATTAAGAAAAATTAAAATGTTCATACTTTTTTTTTTTTCTTTTTAATTTGTTATGTGGTATCGAAAGGGCTTATTGTCCTTCAGACAATCCAATCACAGTCTTACCTCAGGGCATTTGTGCTTGCTGATGCATATAATTGGAACATGACTCAGTCTGCCTGTTCATTTAGGTTTGTGCTCATATGCCACTTTATCAAGAGATCTTTCGTTACCCCACTATGTATATAGCTTATCAGCCCTACCCTTTGTTCTCCCTGTCTCCTATCCTTTGCTTTATTTTTCCCCATATATTTAGTATTTTCAGTCATAATATATATCATTATTCATTTTCTGTCTCCATCCACTTGACTATAAGTTTTGTGAGGACAGAGACCTGTCAGTTTTCTTCATGGCTTTATCCCCTGTAATTAAACTAGACTCCAGCAAATAGCATTCAACAAACATTGTTAAAAAAAAAATGAGTGAGTGAATGAATGAATGAGTCAAGCTTTCATGTTCTCAAAAGAAATAATAGCACATTTAAATTTCAGGAGCAGAAAACTGTTCTTCCTCCGAAGTATGCAGCACCTGAAGTAATAGAAGACTTCCTTTGCAATTTCCTGATTAAAATGGGAATGACTCGAACTCTTGATTGCTTTCAATCTGAATGGTAAATAATTATGTAGATAAATGGTAGTTTTGTAGAAATGGTAACATTATTTAACGTGTATCTGTACAAAAAAAAAAAAAATCTTAAAAGACTTTAAAGTGACTCACTGTACGCAAGATGATTGCAAACTTTCTCATTCCTGCCCTTCAAATCACAAACACACATACATGCACACATAGGATATACTTGCAAATAAATTTTTATTAAATAGCTTTCCCAAATATTCAAGTTTAGGTGATATTCAAAAATCAAACAAATTGATTGTTATATAACACAAAGATGTTTGGTGAAATACTTTCATTATTTTTTGCATAATTATTAAGTATATTATTTCCTGCATTTAGATACCCTACTAACAATACTACTTTACCTTCTTGTTTATTGTTTCTTGTAGTGTAATGACTTGTCTTTATTCACACAACTGGTTGGTGCTTTTTCTGTAAATTTTTTTTCATTTAGAAGTGGAATTGCATTTTCAAATTTGATATAAATGTAAGATTTTCTTGTTATAATTGGAAAATTTAATAACTTACTGGTTATGAAAATCAGTAGGCATACTGTCTTTATTCCTTTGCTACAGTGATAATATCACAAGGCATGTTCTCAGATTCCTAACATTCTTTAAAAATATTACTAATTGATTGGCTATGAAAATGTAGGTTTGATTTTTAATAGCCATTGCATATTACAGATAAAACCAAAACCAAACTTGTTGCTGCCAAGCCGATTCCAATGCATAGCAAACTTTTAGGACAGAGTAGAGCTGCCCCATAGGATTTGCAAAGAGTTGCTGATGGATTTGAACTGCCCACCTTTTGTTTAGCAGCCAAGCTCTTAACCACTGCACCACCAGGGCACCGTATTATACATATACCAAAACCCATTGCTATAGAGTCAGTCCTGACTAATAGCGACCCTATAGGATGGAGTAGAACTGCCCCATAGAGTTTCCAAGAAGCGTCTGGTGCATTCGAACTGCCATCCTTTTGGTTAGCAGCTGTAGCACCTAACCACTACGCAACCAGAATTTCCATTATAGTTACACCAAAAAACAAAAAAAAACCCAGTTGCCATCGAGTCGATTCCAACTCATAACGATAGTTATAGCGGTTAATATAATATGTAATGATGTTTATAGTGTTTTTGCCCTAAATCCTAATTTTACTTGGAGGGGCAATTTGCAGGTTCTACTAATCCAGCTGTGATATGTTTGCTTTTTTTTTGGTTCTCATGTACTGAGAACATGCATATAAGTTTCATTATTTTAAATTGCATATCTAATAATGTTAATATATTTAATGTTTTTTTTTTTTTTATTTAATGAGGGGAATCATTTTTTATTACTGCAGTCTAAGAAAAAGAACAAGTTTAATGGCTGAAAAAATAATACTGTTCCTATTAAATCTGGAAATTGTACAAAAGAATTTTATAAAAATATATTTAAGAAATAATTACAAATGTAGTGGAAAATACATTTTTTGTAAAAGTAGGTAAAAATGATTAATTTGCAGTACTGATGAAAGGTTAATGTGGTTGAATTCCCCCTTTTTTCTTCCCAGAGTGTGTGTTAGGACATGTAGTGCTTACATGTCTGGGTAGTCGAAAGTGTGAAATGATTCCCTTAGAGAAGTCTGCATCCATGTGTACTCTGAACAATTATGTAATTGTCATATTATCTTTTTAGGTTTAGCAGTCTGAACTGATGAAATGAAATTTCAGTAAAACATGATAAAACCAAAAAACCAAACCCATTGCTGTCGAGTCTATTCTACTCATAGCGACCCTACAGGACAATGTAGAACTGCCCCATAAGAGTTTCCAAGGAGTGCCTGGTGGATTCGAATTGCTGACCTTTTGGTTAGCAGCTGTAGCTCTTAACCACTATGCCGCCAGGGTTTCAGAATCCCTAAATAAGCGTATGATTTAGCATACTATTACAATCATAAGGTAAAATTAAAAAAAATTCCTTTATTATGTTGATCTAGTAATACTGTGATTCAAACGTTATCTTTTTTTTTAGCTGCTAATTTGTAATGAAATTATGCTGTGTTTTATTTTATTTCACATGAAACATTTTTAATTTTGATCACAACCTTTACCTATTGTATACAGTAGGACTATAGAAATATTGAATATATTATTTTAATCATTTTTATTATGGAGAAAAGACAGAATATATCATTGCTGTGAATTCAGTTAATCTTACAAAAGCTAACAAAGCAAAGTTTCTCCGTTATGGCTTTTTAAAAAAAGAAAAAACCAACAAAAAACCTGGGCAGTAAAATTTGAATTATGTTCTTTCAGCCCTCAAATAGCAATTGCAGTAAATTACAGTCCTTTAGACCGTGGGTCAGCAAACTGAAGCCCTTGTGCCATATCTGGCCTGTCTCTTGTTTTTATAAATAAAATATTTTAGAACATAACCATGACTTTTATGTATTGCTAATTAGAATGGCAAAGTTAATTAGTTGAGATAGAAACTGCATGGCCCACAAAAATTTTTTGATGAGTATTAATATGATCTAAAATATTTATTATCTGGTTGGTGGCAGAGTGGTTAAGAAGTTGGCTGCCAACCTAAAGGTCAGCCGTTAGAATCCACCAGCTGCCCCTCGGAAACCCTCTGGGGCAGTTCACTCTGTCCTGTAGAGTCGCTATGAGTCAGAATCGACTTGCTGGCAATGAGTTTCTACATTAAAAGCTGTCAATTCTTAGTTTAGATGATATATATTGGTGAATATGGTAGGAATTTGTTCTATGAATCACTGAAAATTCTGCTCTCTGGGTCCAGTCAGTGTTATGGTTAAGTGCTCCAGTGGTTTTAACCTACCCAGCAGCTTTGCAGGAGAAAGACCTGATGATCTGCTGTTGTAAAGACTGTTGTTTTAGGTGCTGTGGAGTGGGCTCTGACTCATAGCACTCTTCTTTTTCAACGACTGTGTACTTTACCAAGCATGATGTCCTTCTCCAGGGACTGGTCCCTCCTGATAACATGTCCAAAGTACGTGAGATGAAGTCTTACCATCTTCACTGTTGAGGAGCATTCTGGCTGTACTTTTTCCAAGACAGTTTTGTTCATTCTTCTGGCAGTCCATGATATATTTATCCAATGTTCTTCGCCAACATGTAATTCAAAGACATCAATTTCAGCCTAGCAAACCCTGTGGGGAAGTTCTGTTCTGTCCCATGGGTGGCAGTGCGTTGAAAATTGATTCTAGGCACATGGTAACTTTTATGTCAGTTTAGAAGTACTGTTTGTGCACAGTAATAATTTCCCTGGGAGCAAAATTAGAGGAGCCCTGGTGGCGCAGTGGTTAAGAACTGAAAGGTCAGCAGTTTGAACCTGCCAGTCGCTCTGTGGGAGAAAGATGTGACAGTCTGCTTCTGTAAAGATTTACAACCCTGGAAACCCTATAGAGCACTTCTACTCTGTCTGATAGGGTCGCTGTGAGTTGGAATCGACTTGACAACAGTGGATTGGGGGCAAAATTAAAGAAGAGGTTAAAATGGAGGAAATATGGTGGTATATATTAAGTATGTATGTGAAAAATGTATTATCAGATGAAATAGATTAAATATATTTATGAAAATCGTTAATAAAAATAAGTAAATGTTTCAGACTTAGCCTCCACAATAATATTTTTAATTTTATCTTTTGGCAATCAGAAATTTATATTAGAATTATTCCAAAGTTGTAATTTTACAATTTGCATAGAATAGAGCAAGACTACAGGAATACTGAATTTTAAAACTGACTAAATGGATATTTAAATTTATTTTGTTTAGCAGTTAGCCACAGCTGTTGAGAACTAATAGTGTTTGTCAAGTTCTATGGCATAGACTACCCATGGTGAGTTATAAACAAAGTGGAAAATCTCCCCTATGGGAAATTTACAATCTAATGGAAGGAGAAAACAAAGAAAGATGTCTCTTGCTAAATCCAGTAACAAGCTACAAACTTATATATTCGTTATTATGATCAATGCTAATTAGGGAGGTGCTAACCATGAGTTATCAATTGCTTTAAATGAATACTGAGGAGAATGATGGTTGAAATGACAACAGCTCTGTGGGGTTTGAATTTAGAAACATTTCATAAGGAAGCATTTTGTAGGTTTTGATAGAAAGAAGGTAGTATATCATTTGGGAGAGAAAAACACCCACTTCCAAGTATGGTGGGTAGGAAGTGCTGAATTGTGTTTATGTTTGTTGGAATATAGTGATGGTTACTTAGTTGAAGTGCAGAGTGTAAATTAGAGAGAGAGAGAGAGAAAGAAAAATACGCAGCAGCAATGGTTTGAGTATAAGGATATGTTATTGTTGCTAGGTGCCGTGGAGTTGATTCCTACTTGTAGCAACCCCATGTGACAGAGTAGAACTTCCTCATAGGGTTTGCTTGGCTGAAATCTTGAAGGAAGCACATCTTCAGGTCTTCCTCCCATGGAGCCGTTGAGTGGGTTTGAACTGCCAACTTTTCAGTTAGAAGCTGAGCACGTAATCATTTGTGCCACCAGGACTCCCATTCAAATCTTATAAAATTAGAGTTGAAAGGGACCTTAGAGATGATCTAGCCAAGCCCCTTTATGTTACCAATAAGTTCTTGTTATCCACAGTTTACTGGGGTAGAGCTGGAGCAAGTGCACAGGTATCCTGACTCCCAGTTCAGTGCTCTTCCTGTACTTGACTCATTGCTGATTCATGCACTTAGTATACCAGTTGTCCTAGATGTCTCTAGCCTATAGGGCATACCTTGGTCTAAGATTTCATTCTGCCTTCCTGCAGTGAATCCAGTATTTTTCTGTAGTCAGTCTTTGTTGTCATTTTCTTTGGTAGATGGACCTGCTCTGTTCTTTTGGAGTCCCCTTCTTGCCAACTCAGGTCTTTTTTCCCTCACCTTGGTGCTGCTTCTGCTGGTACAGGTTCTTCCTTCATTGTTCTTCAAAGATAGCTGACACCGGGCTATAATTTTTAAGAGACTTACAGAGGTTTGGGAATCATAGAAGGGAATTATAATACAGAAAACATAAAAGTGCATGCTAAATATCAGGATCTCTAGGCCACATATTTCCCAAAAACAAGCATAAATTTTAGAGCTATAATTAGATAGGGAACATTTTCTTAAAGGAAACAATCCCCAGAAATTCAGTTCTGCCCCTAAAGATAGCCTTTTCCCATTATTCTGTAGAACACTTCAGTTACGTGGAGCCATGCTGCCTTGAACCTCTCTATTGGAATTTAACCCATTGCTGTCAAGTTGATTCTGATTCATAGCGATCCTACAGGACACAGCAGAACTGCCCCGTAGGGTTTCCAAGGCAGTAGATCTTTATGGAAGCAGACTGCCACATCTTTCTCCTGTTGGGTGGCTGGTGTATTTGAACTGCTGATCTTTCGATTAACAGCCAAGTGCTTAACTACTGTGCCACCAGGGCTCCTTATTAGAATTAGGATTTTTGATTTACTTATGTATAACCCAAAACTCATTTAAGTATTTTCTAAAGAAAGAAGTTACCATCTGCTCCTCCCCTTGGCTCTCTCCACTGTGGTTCTGACTTCCACAAGGACCTCCATGTTCTTTGATCATACCCTTATGTGAGCATATGTCATCTGTCTCCTTCCCTCCACTGCATCATTTCCTGACTGCTAACATGGTCTGGACTCATTCACCCTAAAAGTACGTCCTTTTTCTCTGCCTTTCCCTCTTCTTAGTACTCACTCTCTCTCACTCTTCTTCCCCATCGCATTCTTCAAATGTTTTGAAAACAGGTTGTTATTTTTCTTTTTCTTTACTTTTTTATTTCCTCTTCAATCTTTGGTTGTCTCCAGTTTAGCCTATTCTTACAATTCCACTGAAGGCAGAGTGGTAATAAAAATTACTTGATAAGTAATAGAACAATTATTTATAATAATCAGTCACTAATTTAATTTCTTCTTAATTATAGAAGAGATTGTAAATTAAGAGTATATTTGTTTAATTTGCAAAAAAAAAAAGAGATATTCCTGCTTTTAGCTAAGAAAATTTGGCATAATGTATAATTACTCAAATTTGGGCAGTGGAGTTACAACTTTATGGGGATGGTCAGGTTCTACAGCCAGAGCCTAGAATTAAAATTCCCCATAAAAAGCCCCTTATGTTTCTCAGTATGTGTGGGCAGTGTGTGTAGTTTTGTGTATACATTGCTGACTTTCAATAAATACTACACAACTTGTTCTTCCTCCAGCAATAAACCTATCGCAGCTTCTTCAGTTGATGAAGCCTGTATATCACACTTGTATTTAGGTGTCATGTTGTAAGATACATAAAGCCTTCTTGTTTGATTTTATCCTAGGTATGAATTAATACAGAAGGGGATAATTGAACTTAGAGATGTTGAAAATGTTCCAGATGTCTATGCCCAGAATATGCTTTTAGAAAGCGAGAACCAAAATCTGAAGAAAGAATTGAAGCAGTACAAACAGGCAGCTGAGTATGTTATTTTTTAAATGACCATTAAAAAATATGTATCATTTTGGACTCAATAAAAGAGTTGAAGGAGGCTAACGTGTAAATGGTGGTTAGTGTACCAGAGCTTTAGTAATTCCCTTATAGTTCTGTATTGTATTTAAATCCCAGTTGGAAAGAATGTGAAAGGCTCACCAGCCAACGAATTGAACAGAGGGCCAAAACTCACAACTGTAGCTCCTTGACAAGAGTGGAATGCAGACGGTGGTGAAGGAAACAGTGAATTTGTTATGTAACATTCACTTATTATTTTGATAGTCTTTTCATGAATTATGAAATTTTCTCCTGTGAAGATAAGGTAATTTCTGAAATAATAATACAGTTATAGAAAGCAGAGAGGAAAGAAGGAGCTAGTTTATTCTTAGTAGAGGAAATTCACAATTTGAAAATTCCCCAAAGGAAATCTTTGTTTTGTAATTTCCTATGAATTTATGCATGGAGGAGAAACCTAATAGTTTGAAGCTAAATCTTTCCACATTGTTCCTCTTTTTTAAAATTAATGGAAGCCATGCAATTTTCAGCAAACAAATTTAGACAAACAGCTAGTGTTATTCTGGAAAAGGCAAAAATGACTTGGGTGACTCTGTTCACCTAAGGCAATGTTATATGGAAAATCACTGCTTAGATATGGAGCTGAGACAGTTCATGCTTCATTTATTTTCATTAAACATATTTTAGAACAATCCTATTGAGACAAAAATTAGATTAACGGAAAATGTAATATTTTAAAGATCTTTCTAAAAAATTTCCATGTGAAAAAATACTACTACTGATTGCACAGTGGAGGAAGCATTTAGGGGCCTTGATAAACATGCAGGTTTATTCTAAAATAAACCCCTACATCTGAAAGGTAGCTCTGAATAATGGATAATTTGTATGACCATTTATTCAATTATTGTATGCATTTATGGAAATATTTTTACAAGGTATGTAAATTTCATATTTTCTGTAGGGTTGCTTTGAGTTGGCGTCAACTCGATGGCAGTGGGTTTTTTTGTTTTGTTTTTATGGATGCACTATTTGGCATTTAAAATTTTACGTAGAAGTGTATGACGATCCATAAGAGTGATATATTTTTAGAACCAGTGTCCTCTCTATTCTTGGTTCTGTTTCTCAGAAGTGGTTTGCACTGTTTGCCTTGATGCTCACTGTGATTTTGTGTAGACACCTAATGGATGTGCTGGGAATTTGACACAGCAAAGTCTTCAGAGTGCTGCCTGGCATACTGCTTCAGTTCCTGATTTCCTTTGAATTATTGCTTGAGTTTGCTAATTTTCTTTTAAATTGATACATCTTCTTTATGCAATGAGCTTTGCCCCAGTGACATTAAATAATCATTGTTGATGACTGGTTGTTTATTATTATTTAATGACTATAATCAAAATTATATAAACTGTTACCCATGCAAATTATTAATTTAATGTTAATAGGAACCATGATTAAAACAGGCATCACTCAGATGAAGCCTGTCTCTTGTTTGTGTTTACTGAAGTATCTGAGTATATATAGTTTTAGTTTCAGTTGGCTTATAGGTATCTCTCAAGTATATCATTTGATATGCCAAAAAAACAAAACAAAAGACAAAAACCAAACCCATTGCTGTTAATTTCATGCTGACTTATAGCGACCCTATTAGATAGAGTAGAGCTGCCCCATAGGGTTTCCAGTGAGCTGGTGGATTTGAACTGCTGACCTTTTGGTTAGCAGCCAAGTCCTTAAACACTGTACCACTAGGGCTCTAACAAATCATAAAAGGAAAACATTTATTTGCTTTTATCTGCCTGACATGTCAAATCTGAAGAAAAGCTGCTTGACCCTTAGTAGATGCTTAATATTGATGTGTTGAATTCATGTTTTCACAGCAACTTTTGGTACGTATGCCCCTGTAGCCTAGTTCTATTGGATACATCCTCAGAAAATGCAGAATGAACTTTAGTAAAAAAAAAAAAGAAAATCCCAGAGATACATCTGTCATGCTATAGGCTTACCCCAAATTGTAATGCTTTCCTTAACTAGGTTTTTCAATTTGACTTGTGAGGATATTGTTCCAATAGGAATTAGTGATAAACATGAGATTCCTTTTATGAAATTTGACATAATGTTTACCTTTTTTTAGAATAGGCTATTGTTTAAAACAAGTTATGTGTACCTGTTAAATATTTTTCACGTAATTAATTTTTAATATGCAAAAAGAGTCAACTTATAGGCAGTCATGTATTGTGCGTGAGTATGCTGGTAGCATTTAATGATGTATATAGAAAAATCAGATAAATCATGTAACTGTATAGTTAATATTTATCTGAGGAGGGTTGCCTTGGAAAGAGTGCTTAAGTTCAAATATCAGTCTTCCAATATTCTGATACTTATTAACTCAGTTTTCTTATTGTTAAACAGGGAGCAATTATACATAATATTATTAACTTCTAGGGAGTGATGTGATAATTAAACGAGACAATCTATGTTAAGGAGCTGTGCAAATTACAAAGTACTTTGAAAATGTCAGCAATCTCAATATATCAATATCTCTAAAGGCTGTCATCCCTAGACTTTTTTGTAATTATCACATCTTTAATATTTTAAAATTCAGCAATGATGAAGAATGGAGAAAGAAATGAAAGGAGGATTATTTCACTCTAAAATATTACTTGAATTTCTGTAATTAAAGCAAGGAATTATCTTTTCCTCACTTAAAAGCATTGCCAGTTTTTAAAACAACATTGGCTTTCAGTATATGTGGTGAGATGTAGGTTTTCTTCTAAGATATATTGTTTGGGAGTAACTGTAAGGAGAATTTCTTCATATATCCTCTAAGGCGTAAAAAGGACAATATTGTTAAAAAATTATGATTATATTTAAGGTAAAAAAGTATATTGCATACTGGATAAGGAGAGGAATGATGTAAGAAATAGTTTGACATTCATACTTGGAAAAGGAAAACATAACTTTAGTTTTCTATTGGAACATAGACCAATTGTCATTTTAAATGAAGAAATGTAGAATGTGTAAGTAACCTTAAAGTAGCAGAGAACTGGTGGTTGAATGAAGACTAGAAAAGGATTACTAAGAATTACATCTTTCACAATTAAGACAGTATTTCATAAACCTTGTTTTAATTGATAGTTGGCATGCCAAAAGATTTACATTGGTCTGATGTCCACACATAGCTATTAGTAATTTCATTAATTAGTAACCTGTTTCCTAATCTTGTCTTTATTAACTATCATTTTATGTCTTTTCATACTGCTGTTGTTGTTAGGTGCTGATGAGTCAGTTCCACTTCATAGCGACGTTATGTACAACAGAACGAAACACTGCCTGGTCTTGTGGCATTCTCGCAATCTTTACTATGCTGAGCCCGTTGTTGAAGCCACTGTGTCAGCCCATCTCATTGAGAGTCTCTCTTTATCGCTGACCTTCTACTTTACCAGACATGATGTCCTTCTCTAGGGACTGGTCCCTCCTGATAACATGTCCAAAGTACTTAAGATGAATATTGCCATCCTTGCTTCTAAGGAACATTCTGGCTATACTTCTTCCAAGACAAATTTGTTTGTTCTTCTGGCAGTCTGTGGTGTATTCAGTATTCTTTGCCAACACCATAGTTTAAAGACATCAATTCTTCCATCTTCCTTATTCGTTGTCCAGCTTTTACATGCGTATGAGGCGATTGAAAATACTGTGGCTTAGGTCAGGCACACCTTAGTCCTCAAAATGACATCTTTGTTTTTTAAGACTTTAAAGAGGTCTTCTGCAACAGATTTGCCCAGTACAATATGTTGTTTGATTTCTTGACTGTAGCTTCCATGAGTGTTGATTGTGAATCCAAGTAAAATGAAACCCTAAACATCAGTCTTTTCTCCATTTATTAAGATGTTGCGTATTGGTCCAGTTGTGAAGATTTTTGTTTTATGTTGAGGTGCAATCCATACTGAAGGCTGTACTCTGATCATCAGTAAGTGCTTCAAATCCTCTTCGCTTTCAGCAAGCAAGGTTGTGTCATTTCCATATCACAGGTTGTTAATGAGTCTTCCCCTAATCTTGATGCCTTATTCTTCATATATTCCAGCTTCTCAGATTATTTGCTCAGCATATGGTTTGAATAAGTATAGTGAAAGAATACATCTCTTACATACACCTTTCCTGATTTTAAATCATGCAGTAGCCTCTTTTGTTTGAACGACTGCCTCTTGGTCTACGTACAGGTTCCTCACGAGCACAATTAAGTGTTCTGGAATTCCCATTCTTCAAGATGCTATCCATAATTTGTTATGATCCATACAGTTGAATGCCTTTGCATAGTTAATAAAACACAGATAAATGCCATTCTGATAGTCTCGGCTTTCAGCCAGGATCCATCTGACATCAGAAATGATATCACTTGTTCCACGTCCTCCTTTGAATCCGGCTTGAATTTCTGGCAGTTCCCTGTCAATGTACCATTGTAACTGTTTTTTAATGATTTTCAGCAAAATTTTACTTGCATGTGATATTAATGATATTGTTTGATAATTTCTGCATTCTGTTGGATCCCCTTTCTTTGGAATGGGCACGTAAAGAGATCTCTTCCTGTTAGTTGGCCAGGTAGCTGGTTTCCAAACTTCTTGGTATAGATGAGTGCTTCTGGCATTGTATCAGTTTGTTGAAACATCTCATTTGGTATTCCGTCAGTTCCTGGAATCCTCTTTTTCACCAGTGCCTTCAGTACAGCTTTGACATTTTCCTTCAGTATCATTGGTTCTTGATCATATGCTACCTCCTGAAATGGTTGAACGTCGACAAATTCTTTTTGGTACAGTGACTCGGTGTATTCTTTCAGTCTTCTTTGGATGCTTTGCATCATTGAATATGTTGCCCACAGAATCCTCCAGTATTGCAACTTGAGTCCTGAATTTTTTCTTTAGTTGTTTCATCTTGAGAAATGCTGGACATGTTCTTCCATTTTGGTTTTGTAACTCCAGGTCTTTGCACATTTCCTTATAATCCTTTGTCTTCTGGAGTCGCTCTTTGAAATCTTCTGTTCAGCTTTTTTACTTCATCATTTCTTCCATTTGCTTTAGCTGCTCTATGTTCAAGAGCAAGTTTCAGAGTCTCTTCTGACATCCATTTTGGTATTTTCTTTCCTGTCTTTCATACTGTAGACACAGCAAATAATCTCAACCAGTGGTTTACTCCTAATAGCAGCAGTTTACTTGTTGTACTTTAATATTCTGTATTCTGGCTTCTACTCACCTGCTCTACTGAAGTGGCCTCCGTGGACACTAAAGTACTCCTTTTCACCAAATTTAGCAGTCTTTTTTCCATCATGATAAATGGGGAAAAATTGATATTTTCGAGGTTTTCATTCTATATGGATCAGCAATCAATGACAATGGAAGTAATAGTCGAGAAGTCAAATGCTGTATTGCAAAAGTTCTCTTTAAAGTTCTATAAAGCAATGATGTCACTTTGATAACTAAGGTGTTCCTGATGCAGATTATGGCTTTTTCAGCCTCATATGCGTGTGAAAGTTGAATAAGAAAAAAATGGAAGAATTGATGCGTTTGAACTGTGGTATTGACAAATATTGACAAAGAATATTGAATACATCATGGTCAGGTATAGAAAGAACAAATCACTCTTAGAAAAAATACAACTGGAATGCTCCTTAGAACTGAGGATGGCGAGACTTTGTCTTGTTTGCTTTGGACATGTCATCAGGAAAGACCAATTGCTAGAGAAGGACAACATGTTTGATAGAGGGTCAGTGATAACTAGGAAAACCATGAATGAGATGGATTGACACAAAAGCCTCAACAATGGGTTCGAACATATTAAAGATCACCGAGATGGTGTAGAGCTGGGCATCATTTTGTTCTGTTATACATAATGTCACCATGAGTTGGTGCCAACTCAAAGGCAACAACAACGTCTTGTTTTTCATCCCTATTCTCTCTCAACTTCTGTGGTGCAACATGCTGTCTGCCCCTCCTTTCCTCTTCTTTGGTATCTCCAATAAGATAGCCTGTAACTAACTACATGTGGAGATTGACAAATATATCATGTAACATATCAAGTGGTGGTAAGTGATCTGAAGAAAACACAGATAAAAAAGTTAGACATGAATGGGAGCCCTGTTTTATATAGGATAGTGAGAAAAGTCCTCTCAGTTATCTGAAGAAACTGAGGGAGCAGACCATGTGTAAACTTGGAAAAAGAGAATTCTAGGTAAAGGAAAAAGGAAATACAAAGAGCCTAAGGTGGGAAAGCTTGGTTTGTTAGAGGATTAGTGAGGATGCCATAGTGGCTGGAGCCAGGGGTTAGTGGTAATGACCTTTGTTACAACTTTGCTTTTTTTTTCTGAGTGAGATGGGAAGCAGAAACATAACGTGATCTGGCTTCTGTTTGGAGAATAGATTGGGTAAAGCACATGAGCGGAAACAGGGAGAACAGTATATCCTGTGTAACCTTCTCATGGATTGATTTAGCTGGTTACGTGGATTGATTTAGCCGCTTAACAGATTCCTTATGGGACAATTAAGTTCTCGCTGGGAAAAACATTTGCTGTATGTCTAACCCCACCCAAACTTTGGTTCAGAACAGATATTAATATCAGACCGGGTATTGTGGGTCGATCAACACAAATATATAATGCTTTGTCATTTATTAGATATAAGAATGTTATTAAGAATGTAATATTATCTGTCCTTGAGGGAATCATTTTAAGTTTTTAGCACAATGTCTCTTTAGTTAAACTTTTAATGACTTTTACAGTAGTAAGTTGATGATTTTTGCTCCTATGATAGCATTCCTTTGGAATAGGCACCCTTTTGCGTTCATGATGGGAATTTAAACAACTTTCTATCAAGCTAAGTCTTGTCTCATTTGGAGTATTGCCTTTCTTTGCTATGCTTTTACATTAAGGAAATATAATGCAGACTAGAAAGGGTTTGTTGAGAGTGCTGAAGATTTGGCAGAAGTGATACTTACTGAAATTACTAACTAGAAAATTAAAATGTACCATTCGAAAAATAATGAAATACTTTATCTTCTCCTGAAAATATAAACATAAAGAAAACTGAAATGGCAATTAATATTGAGGAAAAATGCGGTATTTTACGAAGGGGCCCTGACTTCACGTATGAAATTCACTTCTATGATTGGTCAAAGTGTCCTCAGCTTTTCTGAAGATCAATTTAATTTAATGACTTTCAGAAACAAACACAGTGGAAATAAAGATAATAATGAAGCCCATAAAATTTCATGCTTTAGTGTTTAGGTAATTGCTTGTTAAATGAAGTAGGTATATTCTGTGGACATGAGTATACCTCTTTTCTTTTTTGGTTAAGAGCATAATGAAAGTTTACTGTTAAGCTAGTTGAATGGCAGTTCCATTTTGGCCATCCAAAAATTATTTCCATATTAGTTTTAGTGAGTTAAATTAATTCATTCATAAGAAGATAATGAAATAATTGGTAATTATATAGTACTGTTATCAGAAATTACCTTCACTCAAATTTTCACATAAGAAAAATATGTGGCAGGGATGACCTACCTTGGAGCAGGTAAATAGGAAAATGCTTTTTGCTAATTTATAACAAAATTATCCAATAAATTCATTATTAAATGGTTACTTCAAAATACTTAAAATAGTTAAAACTAGTGAATGAAATTATTTCACTGGGGGCACTCATTTAAATTAATTTGGTGCATACTATAAATCACATTCATATCATGTTGAAAATGTAGTTTTGGGGTGAATTATATGGCATAAGAGTATGTATATCTTGATATTATATGCTCTGATTTTAGATTTTGATGTGCTGGTTTTCCAAAATGGGGAGGTTAAATAGTCATTCTACCATCTCATTAAGAGAAAGCTTGTGAGAGCTGTGTTGTGTGTGTTATACAAATCTAAACAGAATGTTTCACCATATAACTCTTACTGCATTGTTCATGAAATGGAATCTGTATGTTCGGGTGTCTATGTTAATAAAAGTTTTTTTTTTTTTACACAAAGATACTAATCTAATGAGAAAATATTTATAGTTTAAAATATTAATTACTTGTATGAATATTTTAAACTTTATTCTTTAGTCAACTTTTATTTGACTAAACTTTATTTAAACTTTGTTCTTTAGTCAACTTTTATTTTCCTTTTAGTAGGCAAATGGGCATCAGGAAGGTCATAATAGAAGAAGCATCAGCATGAAATGAATTTAAATTGTTTTACTGAGTAGATTTCATTTGTGCAAACAGAAAGCAAGTCCCTGAAAACCAATTTAATGGTCAGAAAAACTTTAAGGTCTAAGACTTCAATCAATTCCTATGCTTTCTTTTCTGGGATGAGCACAAATAGGACCCTAAATGTGTATTAAAGTAGTGAGTTGATGCAATGCTGCACATTGGTGGTTCTGCTCAAGAAACTTTGCAGCATTACTTTTCAAAGTATTTTTTAAATTTGTTGTGGGTTTACATTTTAGATAAGATAAATAAAACATAAGCTCATTTCTATAATTCATCAAGTTATTGAAAGTAAGACAGCTTTAGTAGACTCAATAGATTTTCATAAAAGTTTAAATTCCTTTTGTAAAAGATATACATTTTTACTAATAAATGTGTATCCTGATTGTTTTGGACCATTAGAGGAGACTTAACTACTTTTTAGCATTTTTTCTATTTTGGTTAGATAATTCTAGTTGTTAGGGGAATTGAGTAATCTGTTGTACTATACTAAATAGTTATAGTAATATAATGGTGCTGATGATGATAATAATGGTAATAATATTTATCAAGTATTTTCCATGTGCCAGAGAGTATGCAAGCCATTTTACTGAAATAGTTAATTGAATACTCTTAGAGGCCACTTCTATGCCCATTTGACAGATGCTGAATCTGATGTGTACAGAGGTTACACAGCTTGCCTAAAGTCACATTGGTATACAATCTCTTCTATATTGAATGTGATCTTAGTAACATACTATAATTACTCTAATGAAGCAACTGGATCTATTAGCTCGTTATTGATAGAGATACAATATTAGATTTTATCTCCTCTTCTAGAAAAAATATTGTACTATTTTTGAGAAAAACTCATTCAACTTGGCACATTTTGGAACTAAATTGTTTTTATAGGCCTATCAGGACATTCTGTCAAACTCTTTTAAAATATGGACTTAAAAGGAATGTTCCAAGCCATCTTGTCATTATTCCTTTTTCGAAGTGTTTGTACAGGTTCCTTGTTCCTTTTTGAGAACAATTTATCTCTTCTATTGACAGCCTTGTCCCATGCTTTTAAATGAGAATAGGATCATTTTATAAATGGGTGAGAATTCAGGTGAGATTCTTTTTGTTTTCACAACAAAATGTCAACTCGGTCATTTATTTCTTACTGACCACTCAAAGCTCTCTCCCTCTTCTTGCTCCATATTTGCCAGACTCAAGGTGGCAATAGAAAAGTTCTTGGTGGCATAGTGGTTAAGAGTTTGGCTGTTAACCAAAAGGTTGGAAGTTCAAATCTACCAGCTGCTCCTTGGAAACCTCCTGGGGCAGTTCCACTCTGTCCTGTAGCATTGCTATAGGGTTGCTATGAGTTGGAATCAACTCGTTGGCAGCGGGTCTGGTTTGGTTTTTCTTGTTTTGGTCCATTTTTAGTTATAGGAAGGCCTGTGTTTCTGACCCTTGTGAGTTAGGGCTTTTTCAGCATTCCTGCCCTTTCTCACCTTCTCAACTGAAGCCAAAACTCTTCCTCGTATTTGCAGTTGGTATTGGCGGAAGTTTCATACCCTCTACTCCAGCAGTAGGAGACCTCTCTGTGCCATTTTGATAGAATTTTAGGCCCAGTCCATCAGGGACAGGTAGTTTTTCTTTTACCTTTCCTGTACTTGTAGAGTGTTACCTGTGCCCTGTGTGCTACCCTTATTGTGGGGCCCTAAAAAGTAGATGGGTTTTATACCTTCCCTCCTCAGCAACCACCTGTCATCACCTGTCATGTTTGTACCATCAGGGAACTCTCTCTGGTCCCCTGCCCTGCTTCTAAGATTTCTTCTGTGTACTTAGTGGAGGTCTGTGGGAAAGAGCTTGCGAATGAATTTGAACTCTCCCATTGTCAGGTGCCCCATCTATTTCAGCCTGACATGCTAACCCATACTTGGCCCTACATAGTTCTTTACAATTTTAGTTGATTTCTGGTTGTCTTTCTCCTGTGCTTGGAGTGGCTTGTCTGTATTTTGATTTTGATTACTTGATTGCCTTGGTACCTAAGCTCTCTGATGGGTTTAAGAAAAGTTATTGTTTTGTAGTTTATCTGGCCCTTTTTCTTTATTAGGATGGGGCAATCAATGTTCTTTGCAGGTTTCTACATCCAAATTAGAAGGAGAAATTCTGATTTAACTTTTGAACCCAATAATTAAAAATTATATTTTCAAACAGCCATATAAATATATAGCTAAAACTATAAATTTGAACTATTTTGGAATCAATGAAACTATGCCCAAGAGTCATGTGATATCAGTTTTCACAGCATAATGAACTTGACAGTGAAAATTATATCCCTGGTCTATCTGCAACAAAAAAATTGGAGGATGTATTATATTCTTATTTTGAATGTAGGCTTTATTGTTATTGGATGCAAACCACCCTAAACCATGGTATATTTTGTGTTAGTAGTAAGTATGTAAAACTCTAGTACTAATGTTGAAAAAGAAACTATGGATACTTGAAGGAAAATTAATATTAATATTTGTTTTTAAGATAGAGAAGTCTTGGCCAATAAAACAACAAAAAAAAAACTTGACTCTTCATTCAATGTTATTGTCAATATCATTTTTTGAAATAAGTTTCTTGTGAGAGTGGAAAAAATGGATGGCTGACTCTGTTATAAATTGGCCTATAACTGTTTTTTAAAATGCATCTAAATATGGGAAAATATGTCACTTTCAAACAACAGCATTAAATAATATACAGTCATGCATCGCTTGATGTCTAGTGTTCTGTGAAGTAGGACATTATGTGATTTGACGTTGTGGGAACACCATATTACATGCAGGCAGTTCCTGGGTTATGAACATCCAACTTACAAACAGTTTGTACTTAAGAATGAACTGCCATAAAGCCTATTATGTTAAAAATTTGAGTTAAATACATACAGTGATTTGTAATAACAAATGCACACACTACTTTTGTGACTCTAATGAAAACACTTTGTGGTTTGGAAGTGTTTCTTAAGTGTTAGGTATTCTGTGTCCCTTTCTCTGATTGGAATTTCTGAACTCTATCATAACCTTATGGGACCATGGATGTATTTGTGGTTGGACATTTCCAGATGGATGTTATGTGGCGCATGACTATATTCTAATGTACTGCAAAGAATTCTTGAACCAATAGTTGGAACTGCTGTTAACTAGGTTTTAACTCAGGGAAAGCATGGACACTAATGGGTTTTGATTTCATTGGTTATTGTTTGCCTGAAATATCATCTATAAAGACATGTTAATTTGTGAAGAGCTTCATGTCAAAACAATAAAGGATTTTTTTTTTTTAAGAAGTCTAGATACAGGGAAAATGCAGAGCAGAATTCAAGTTCTCATGGACTCCAGACTTTCTGGATCCACGGGGGCTGGATAAACCCCTGAGACTATTGCCCTGAGGTAATCTTTAAAACTTAAACCAAAAATATATCCCAAAGTCTTCTTAAAACAATTGTTTAGCCTAACTAGTAAAAAATGTCTGCCTTGAGCATTATGCTCTTTTAAGAACTATCTGTATGGGATCAAGGAGACAACAGCAACTGGAAAGGCTAAATAGGAACCTTAGGGGACAGTGAGTTTATGTTAGTAGGGGAAGAACAACTCAGAAAAGGAGGGTGAGAATGGTTGCACCACTGGAAGGATATAATCAGTGTTGCTGAATTCTACATGTGTAAACTGTTGACTTGGTATATGTTTTGCTGTGCATATTCTCATCATCAGCAATAAAATAAAAGGGACTTAGAAGATATATCAAACAGTTGCAAAACAGAGACTTTATTTGGTTTCTTATTTTTCAAGAAAATTGAATTGGACATTTATGAGATAATTGGAAATTCGAACGCTGGCTGGTTATTTTATGACATTAAGGATTGATAATTGTTTTAGCTGTAATAATCGTATTGCACTTATTTGAAAAAGAGAGTAATCCTTATAGTTTAGAGATGAGTACTGAAATGTTTCTAGATAAAATGATACAATATTTGGAATTTGCTTCAAAATAATATGGGAGGGAGGAAATGTATGAGAATGTGAACGGGCAAGGTTGGTTGTTGGGGCTGAGTGGTGGGTACATAGAGAATCATTATGTAGATATTTTTATGTATGCTTGAAATTCTCTATAATAGGTTTTTAAAAATCTTAAAGAAGAAGTTTAGCTACATAAAATATGTTATTGTGTGCACAATGAGAAAATAATCTATGGCGTGGAAAGCTTGGAGACTGTTAGTTCACATCAAGGCCTTGCATGCTGTGAAGGTGCAGCAGCCATTGTGCCAATAAGAAAAAAACTGGCCGAGAGTTGGCATCCTGATTTGCTATGACAGTAAACCGGCAATTAAAAAATGGTGGTAATTCTTAAGTTTTTGAGAAACTTAAAATGAGAAGTAGTACTAAGCGATTAGCATACCCTTGTTTACCTTGGGAAAATTGTTACATTTCAAATTCATGATTTATGTCTTAGGTTTTGCTTTTCCTTCATGAAGTAAAACAAAAGTCTCAAAAAGGGTCAAAACCTGGAAATAATAAATTGTTCATGTAATCATGGCAATATTCCTTAGATGATTTTTCAAGTCTGAAGATTTTTAATAAACAATTTCTTGCTTCTCTGAGATTATCGCCATGATAATGAGCTTGAGGGTTAGATACAGAGAGTTGACCAGAGTACCGTCAGTCGTTTGACATATTGTTTATTTACATGTGAATGAAAACTACAAAATAAGCAGTAATATGAAGAATACAGACCATTAAAAAGAGAAGAAGAAAAGAATGAGAGGGAGGAAGAAGGAATGGATCAGGCATTTTCAGTCCACCATATGCCACATGTGACTTGATCTTGCAGCAAGAAGGCTTACTGATCAGCATACTCTCCATCAGGAGCCTGAAAACCTAGCATCGTCCCACTGCTTTGGCAGCATCCTGGTCACAGTTCCTCGGTGATTGCTTTACAGAGCTCGTAAAGCAAAAGTCTGTTTGCTTTATTTTGTGAGTCTGATTTTTGAAATATTGCGACTCAGAGAAGCAGATTCCTTCCATTCTGATCCTACTATGAGATGGCAGTGCTCTGACTGAGTCTACTTTTCGGAATGTGAGTTTCAGTGCAATGGCTCTTTGTCAGTTAATCAAGACTGTTAGAAAACTATTTTTTCATTATAAGAGATTTTATATTAATATATTAAAACTAACATATTATGGAGGTGAGTGAAGAACTCATTAATTTTTCACGTACAGCCTGGGTTTAGGAAGAATTCTCTTGCTTGATTTATACTAGGAGTTTGCAAAAGATAAATGCTTTTCTGTGACAACATTGTTATTGAGGACCTTTCTCATCAAATTACCGGCTATTTCTAGTAATATGATCTGTAGGTGGGATACATTTTCAATATGTATTACCAGGATAAAATCTTGATTTTATACAATTTACATGCTATTTTTCCCCAATTATCGGAACTAAGTAACCCAATATATTCCCTTTTAGCCTTATATTCTAGGAAGCACTGAATTAAATTTTGTTATTTGTAATTATTTTGAATTATCCTCTTTTATATGTGTTTATATGTTGTTAGCCAAATATTCTTTGGAAATGTATGAGTTATAAACTATTCTGGCAGCATACTTTTGATTTTCATTTATTTAACTGAAATGTGGATGAATAATATTTTTGAAACTAGGTTTTGGCCTTTTCGTACTCCCCTTCCATATACATTATGTTGATTGTTATACGTCAATGAGAATTATAGTGGTCTATACATTTTTTCAATTATCTTTTGAATTGTGCGATACTTCATTTGAACTGATAAGTAAATAATTTTTCAGAAAGGAATTAACAGTGATTTTAAAATTTTTTATTATTATTTTCAGCAAGGCTAGAGAAGATCTGCTGAAAACTCAAAAAGAACGTGATTTTCATCGAATGCACCACAAGCGAATAGTCCAGGAAAAAAACAAATTAGTTAATGATCTCAAAGGGTAAGCTGCTGATATTTGTTGACATATTTATTAAGCAATTATTTAATTAGTGTTAAGTAACTAATATTAACTTCTTAAGTAACTTCTCTGGTAGAAGTTTTCAGACGAAAGTTCACCATTTATTGAATATCTACTGTGTGCTAGACACTAGACTATATGTTTGAAATACAAAGATGAGTAAGTCCAGGCTCTTTCTATCAAGGGACCCAGTGACTAATGGGGGTGGGAAACAGAATTATGCAGAATATACTGCACCGTTGCTTTGCCAGTCACCCACCCAGACTGGGACATGAGAGGGTTTAGGTATGTATTTGCAGAGGGACTGAACTCTGAAGTATGAGTAGCAGTTAATAGAGTGAGGGATTGGGGTTAGCAGGGTGCTCTGGGAAGATGGCACATCTGTAGAAAGGCACCAAGTCATGAAAGAACTTGACATGTTTACCAACCTGCAAGCATAGAGAGCGAAGTGTGGATGAGGCTTGATGAGTGGAGACATATCACGAATAGCCTTGAATTTATGCTAAGGCTTTTAGAAATTATTCTGAAGACATTGTTTAGGTTTGTTTCACTCACCTGTCTTCTCCCCCAAAAGCGAGAAGTAAAGAATTTATAATCCCTAACTAAAATTCCCCTTTGCTTGCTCTAGGGTAGTACTGTCCAAGAGAGCTTTCTGTGATGATAGAAATGTTGTGTATCTATACTGTACAATACAATAGTCACTGGCTGCAAGTGCTTATTGAGTACATGATTTCTAAATTTTAAATTGAGGAATTAGATTTTTAAATTTTAATTAATTTAAATAGTCACTTTTGGCTAGTGGCTACTATATTAGACAGCACAGGTTAAGAACGGTGGTGAGAATTACTGTCTCTTCTAGGCTTACCCTCCCCCCTCCGCCAGCTATTAAGATTTCTCAATCTCCTCTAATCTGTCCTGTGGAGTTTCAGAATTCATGTAATTTCAAACTTAGCAATATATTAGAAACCAGAGTTTTCTGATTTTTCTTAAGTTGAACCTCCATCGGAATAAAGCACCGCTTCAAAAGAGGCATTATATTAATTTAAACATTTAGCCTTTAAACTTTCAACTGAAAATATCCCCTGAAGTCATCTTAAAACCGAACAATAGTTTAGCTCAACTAATAAAAAACAGTGTGCCTTGAGCATTATGCTTTTTTATGGACTATCTATACGGGGTCAAATTTTGACAACAGCAACTCAAAAGATTAGATAGGAATTTTAAGGAGCAATGAGTTTATGTTAATGAGGGAGGAACAGCTCAGAAAAGGATGGTGAGAATGGTTGCACAACTGGAAGAATGTAATCAGTGTCATGAAATTGTATATGTAGAAACTGTTGAATTGGTATAGTTTTGCTGTGTATATTCTTAACACCAACAACAAAATAAAATTTAGAAAAAGAAAAAAATTCAGCCTAGGAAACCCTGCGGGGCAGTTCTACTCTGTCATATAGGGTCTCTAAGAGTCAGAATCAACTCAATGACACACAACAACAGCAAACAGGATAAAGAGGGACATAAAATTTAAATGTCCAGAATACCTTGCTTTCTTCCCACTTACGGAAGGCAGGGCATTATCTGAGGAAATTAAGAGGAAATATGGACTGCGTTTCCTTGTAGCAGGATTTTAAGTGTCAATTATATTACAGGGTAAGTTTGCTGACCACAGCTTAATAGCTTTAACTTTGTACGAAAGCATGATATAAAGAAAAATTTACAGACAAAAAAAAAAGAAAAGAAGAAACTTTACCCTGCTCCCACTCCTTGTCCTAATACATACAGACTTCAGTACTTCAGTACTTGTGTTTATGGCCGTTTGAGAGCATCTTTGCCTATGATTTTGGCAGCTGAAACATAGTTCCCTACTGTTGCTTCTTGATGGTATACTCTTTGGTACATTGCCATATCATTTCACTTGTTTTTTGAGTCTCTAGCCTATGTTGAGTCTCTGGCCTATGTTTTGAGGCTCTAGCCTGGATGCTGAGAAAATAATCTGAGAAGCTGGACTATAAGAAGAATGGGGCATCAGGATTGGAGGAGGACTCATTAACAACCTGCTATATGCAGATGACACAACCTTGCTTGCTGAAATCGAAGAGTACTTGAAGCACTTATTGACCTCACACATTAAGAAAACAAAAGTCCTCACAACTGAATCATGATAGAGAAAAGACTGACGTCAAGGATTTCATTTTACTTGGATCCACAATCAATGCTCATGGAGGCAGCAGTCAAGAAATCAAAAGACGCATTGCATTGGGCAAATCTGCTGCAAAAGACTTCTTTGAAGTGTTAAAAAGTAAAGATTTCATTTTAAGGACTAGGGTGCATCTGACCCAAGCCATGATATTTTCAGTAGCCTCTTGTGCATGTGAAAGCTGGACAGTGAATAAGGAAGATCGAAGAACAGATACCTTTGAATTATTGTGTTGGTGAAGAATGTTGAATATACCGTGGACTGCCAAAAGAATGAACAAATCTGGCTTGGAAGAAGTACAACCAGAAGCAAGGATGGTGAGACTTTGTCTCACATACCTGGGACATGTTATCAGGAGGGACCAGTCCCTGGAGAAGGACATCATGCTTGGTAGAGGATCAGCAAAAGAGAGGAAGACCTTCAAAGAAATGGATTGACATAGTGGCTGCAACAGTGGGCTCAAGCATAACAATGATTATAAGGATTGTGCAGTACCGGGGAGTGTTTCCTTTCTGTTGTACACTGAATCAACTCAGCCATACCTAACAACAACAATTGTTCAAAATTATATATGTTAAGTTTCTTAGAGTGCAAAAACCCAGCATTTTCAGATTATGCATTTTATCTCCATATTTTGTTATCTTGGGGACCCTGGCGAAGAAACCCACGACCATTGTAATCCAACCTGCTTGGCATATATTCAGATAGCCTTTGTTTCTACATTTATCATTAAGAGTAATGTCTCCATTTAACCATCTGGATGAATCACTAACATGCATTTTGTAAGGACCTAGAAGAAAATTTCAACAATTCCATCAGAGTCACACACACACACATACACACGCACATGCGCAAGCACAAACACTGCAAATCGAGTAAGCAAATCACCATTGAAAATCTTGTCTAACAACTGCCATTGTGTAATAAATCAGGGAAATAGGAGTTTTTTTTTTTCCCAATTGTGCTTTATGTGGAAGTTTACAGAGCAAATCAATCTCCCATTTGATAGTTTGTACATAAAATGTTTCATGACCATGGTTTCACGCCCAACAATGTGGGAGGAGTATTTCTGATGCCAGGCAAAGTTAAGATTTGATTCCTCTGTGTGATATTGTACTTAGATATTTCCGTTGTGTATCCGTATTTCCTTTTATGGAAACCGTTAAAAGTTGACCTTATTTTTTTTTCCTGTAACTTCTTTAACTGACAGTTTGATAATTCATTGATTTTACTTATCAATTTTACAATATTTCTCATGTATCATTTATTTTGTATTATGAGTATACTTATTTTCAGAACTGTCAATACCAAAAATTAGAACTTGCAAACAGATGAACTGTGTGGTACTTGTGAAACTTATTAAAAGGATATATCCTTTCAAACTATTAAACATTTCTCTGAGTTGTTTTTTTGCTGTATTCCAGTGATATCCTATGTATTGCTTATTCTTTGAACAGATAATTGTTGAGTGTATCTCATAAAGCAGATGCCAAAGTCAGTAAATAAAGGAAAACCTGTATTGCTGAAATTTTCCTTAAATTGTCCACAAATTATAGTATGCATGGCTTTGTGTATACAACTCTTTACCAGGATATATGTCTATTAACGTATAATGTTTATGGAAGTGCGTAGTGTATGGAAAGAAATATATATATATGCTAAGGACGGCAGTGGGTTAGGTTAAGCTCATTAAGTGGAATGGAAGGATAGTATTGTACATACTACTTATACTTTTATTTTTATTACTCTCTCCACATCACTTTGTTGAGTATGGTAGAATTAACATACATTACATGAATGTATAATGTAAAGGTACTGCTAGGTTTTATTGCTGTTATCAGTGAAGTATAATCATAAATTATGTTAATAGAAAATGCTATTTCCAAATAAATGGCTTTCATAAATACTTTAATGAAAATATTTATTGCACAAAATGAGGACTACTGTTCTAATACTTTAGTAGGATATCATTTAAAATTATTTTGGGGGACTTCTGCTTTGGGCAGTGAAAGTAAGAAGTGTGGACTAGCTTTCCAACCATAAAGAACTACAAAACTGGGCAAAATATATGAAGCAATTATTTTTTTAAGATGTTGGAAAATTGACAGCTCAGGCCTGTGATGCCTAAAAGAAGGAAGACACACACAGAGTGAGCAGCATGATCACCCCAGCTTCCTGCCTTGAGGTACTTTTGAGATCACAGTGCAGCAAGGTAGAACCGAAGAAGAATAAAGTGGTCATGCTCAGCAGATGGGCCAGATATCAGGGTTAAGAACTTCACAATGGGATGGCATTTACAGGACAAGATACCTGAAATGAGAAAGGTATATGAAAAGGAAGTCAGGAAATCTCTGTAGTGGTTCCCCTTAGTCTTTGGTTAAATGCTAAGTTGTGGAAGTACAGGGTGCAAGAATATGGGGACTGGCAAAAAACAGCTCCTGGGAAGATGTGAGCAAAATGGAGGTTGCATAGTGCTGGGAGGTGTAGGAGTTCTAATCACCTACAATGGAGGGACCTCATTACTCTCAATATTCTCAGTACTCTGAGAATCTAGTTAAGACCCTTAATAAGCTACACCTTAGGAGGATTATTCTAGTCCTAGGGAAGGGACTACTTTAAACTTGCCATAAAAACAAAAACATAAAAGCAAACCTTGAGAGACTTAAATTGACCCATTAGTAACAAAGCCAGAACAAAACTCTTTAAAGGAAGATAACAAAATCCAGACAAATAATGTATGTATGTCCAACATATAATAATAAAAATATATATATACATATATATAAAGGAGCAGAAAGTATCTGGTGACCAGAAAATAAAAAATGAAAAAACAGTCCCAGAGATAGCAAAAATAATATAATTAGCATATGAAGACTTTAAAATAACTATTAAGAAATGTTTAGGGATTTAAGGAAAATGATGAATATTATGAGTGAGCAGGTGGGAAACTTCATAAGTGAAATGAAAACTTTAAAGAGAAAGATCCAAATGGAATTTCTAGAACTGAAAAACAATATTTTCAATGAAAATTTACTAAATGGTCTTATTATTAGAAGATTGGACATTGCAGAAGAAAAGGTTAGTGAATACGAAGTGAGAAAAATAGAAAATAATCAAACTGAATCATAAAAAGAAAGGGAAAAAAAAACTGAAAAGAGATGAAAGAGCCTCTGAGAAAAAAAAGTCAAACAGAACCTGTTCGACAATATTAAGCAACATATCATACATGGTTTTGGAATCTCAAGAGGCTGGAGGTGGGGGAAGTTTCAGAAGTTTCTACTTGGTCTTGCCCACTCTGATAGGTCTTATAGCACAAAGGACCCAAGGTGAAGATTACTCCAACTGCCAAGAATATCAATTCAAATTTTTACTTCAGTACTGTGGAATTGGAAACCCTGCTGGAATAGTGGTTAAGTGCTACAGTTGCTAAGCAAAAGGTCAGCAGTTTGAATCCGCCAGGCGCTCCTCGGAAACTCTACGGGGCTGTTCTACCCTGTCCTATAGGGTCGGTATGAGTCGGAATGGACTCGATGGCAGTGGGTTTGGTTTTTTTGGTTTTTACTGTGGAATTGACCACTTGGTGGTTCAATGGACCCAGTAAGCCCATTGTGAGCCAGACTTTAGCCAAAACTCCATTTATTACTTGGACCCTGTAGGTCCATATTCTAACAGAAGGGCCATGATGTTGTGTTGGGTATCTGTATATCAATGGCAATTCCTTCCCCCAGTGTACAGTCACCCAAGTAAACAGCCACATGACCTTTTGTGGATGGGGCTATTGCTATAGAATAGAATTACTATGGTGTTGTGGAGTCCATTTTCTATGGTCTGCCAGGGCCACTGAGGCATTAACCCATGGCCGAGTGTTGGCTATCACTTTTTCCACATTTATAAGAGTCACCACAACAGTGATATTTGTAGTCTATTAAGTGTGCAGTAGCGTTATGTCTATAAAAACAATGTTATTGTTGTCAGGTGCTGTCGAGTCAGCTCCAACTCATAGTGACCCTATATGCACAACAGAATGAAACACTGCCAGTCCTAAGCCATCTTCATAGTCATTGCTACGTTTGAGCCTGTTGTTGCAGCCACTGTGTCAGTCCGTCACATCGTGGGTCTTCCTCTTTTTTGCTGACCCTGTACATTACCAAGCATGATGTCCCTCTTCAGGGAATGGTCCTTCCTGATAATATGTCCACAGTACGTGAGACAAAGTCTTGTCATCCTCTCTTCCAAGGAACACTCTGGCTCTACTTCTTCCAAGACAGACTTGATCGTTCTTCTGGCAGTCCATGGTATATTCACTATTCTTTGCCAATGCCATAATTCAAAGCCATCAATTCTTCTTTGTTCTTCCTTATTCATTGTCCAGCTTTTGCATGCATATAAGGCAATTAAACAACGCATATACCTTAATTAAAAAATACTCTATTGCTAAAAAGTGTTAATCATCATCTGACCCTTCAGTGAGTTATAATCTTTCTGCTGGTGGAGAGTCTTGTCTGGACGTTGATGGCTCCTGACTGATCAGGGTGGTGGTTGCTGAAGGTTAGGGTGGCTGTGGCAATTCCTTAAAATATGACAATGAAGTTTGCTGAATCAATTCACTTTTCCTCTTACGAAAGATTTCTCTGTAGCACATAATGCTGTTTGATAGCATTTTACCCACAGAACTTTTTTCAAAACTGGAGTCAATCCTCTTGAACTTGCTGCAGCATTATCAACTATGTTTATGTAATATTCTAAATCCTTTGTTGTCATTGCAACAGTGTTCACAGCATTTTCACCAGTAGATTGCATCTCAAGAAACCACTTTCTGTGCTCATCCATAAGAAGCAACTCCTCATTCATTAAAATTTTACCAGGAGATTGCAGCAATTCAGTCACATCTTCAGGCTCCACTTCTAATTCTAGTTCTCTTGTTATTTCCACCACATCTGCAGTTACTTCCTCCACTGAAGTTTTGAACCCCTCAAAGTCATCCATGAGGGTTAGAATCAGCTTCTTCCAAACTCCTGTTAATGTTGATATTTTGACCCCCTCTCGTGTATCATGAATGTTCTTAACGGCATCTAGAATGGTAAATCCTTTCTAGAGGTTTTCAATTTACTTTGCCCAGATCCATCAGAGGCATCATTATATATGGAAGCTATGTATTTCTTAAATAATAAGACTTGAAACTCAAAATTAATCCTTGATCCATGGGCTACAGAAGGGATGTTGGGTTGGCAGGCATGAAAACAACATTAATCTCCTTGTACATCCCCATCAAAAATCTTGGGTGACTAGGCACATTGCCAATAAGCAGTAATATTTCGAAAGGAATCTTTTTTTCTGAGCAGTAGGGCTGAACAGTGGGCTTCAAATATTCAGAAAACCATGTGGTATACAGATGTGCTGTCATTCAGGTTTTGTTCCGTTTACAGAGCACAGGAAAAGTAGATTTAATGTAATTCTGAAGGGCCCTATGATTTTTGGAATGGCAAATGAACATTGGCTTCAACTTAAAGTCACCAGCTGCATTGGCCCCTAACAAGCCAGTCAGCCTGTCCTTTGAAACTTTGAAGCCAAGTATTGACTTCTCTCTAGCTATGAAAGTCCTCGATGGCATCATCTTCCAATATAAGGCTGTTTCATCTACCTTGAAAATCTGTTATTTACTACAGCCACCTTCATCAATTATCTTAGCTAGACCTTCTGGATAACTTGCAGCAGCTTCAACATCAGCATTTCTTTACCTTGCACTTTTCTGTGATAGAGATGGCTTCTTAAACCTCATGAACCAACCTCTGCTAGCTTCAAACTTTTCTTCTGCAGTTCCCTCACCTCTCAGGCTTCATACAATTGAAGAGAGTTAGGGCCTTGCTATGGATTAGACTTTGGCTTAAGGGAATACTCTGGCTGATTTGATTTTCTGTCCAGACCACTAAAACCTTCTCCACATCAGCAATAAGGCCATTTCGCTTTCTTATCCGTGTGTTCACTGGAGTAAACCCAGTAAAAAACCCAGTGCTGGAGTAGCACATTTAATTTCCTTCAAGAACTTTTCCTTTGCATTCACAACTTAGCTAACTGTTTGGCACAAGATACCTAGCTTTCAGCCTATCTCAGCTTTCAACATGCCTTCCTCACAAAGCTTAATCATTTTAAGCTTTTGATTTAAAGTAAGAGACATGTGACTGTTCCTTTTACTTGAACTCTTAGAGGCCCTTGTAGGGTTATTAATTGGCTTCATTTCAGTATTGTTGTGTCTCAGGGGATAGGGAGGCCTGAGGAGAGGGAGAGAGATGGGAAACAGCCAGTTGTTGGAGCAGTAAGAACACACACAACACTTACCAAGGTCTTCTTATACGGGCGTGGTTCGTGGTGCCCCCAAACAATTACAGTAGCAACATCAGAGATCACAGATCACCGTAACCAAAAAAAAAAAAAAAAATCAAATTCGTTGCCATCGACTCGATTCCTACTCAGAGACCCTATAGGACAGAGTAGAACTGTCCCAAAGGGTTTCCAAGGTGTAGTTGGTAGATTCGAACTGCCAACCTTTTGGTTAGTAGCCTGAGCTTTTAACCACTGCGCCACCAGGGCTTTATCACTATAACAGACATAATAATCAAACAGTTTGAATATATTTCAAATGTTTTTGTTTTCTTCCCTCCTTTATCCCATTACTTATAAACTATAAGGTACAAATGGGGCCAGTATGTTTTCAATTGTACACGTTAGTTATATCATGTTAGGTACAAGTATGACTTTAAAATTGCTTTTTTTTTTTTTTTTTTAGAGTTTATGTATGGTCTAAGGAGATGTATACAGGTACCAAGCTGTCAGGGGGTGAACTATGTGTCAACTTGGCTAGGCCATGATTCTGATTATTATGTAATTATCCTTCATTTTGTGGTGTGATGTTAGGGTAGTTTCCTTGGGGGTGTGGGCTGCATCCAGTATGTATAGAAGTTCTAGCAAAGCTTGCACCCAGTCAATCCTGAATCTTACTTGTAATCCTCTGATCTCTGGTTCTTGGGATGTGGGCTAGCAGTCTGGCCCCTAACCTGCAGATTTGGGAATTTGCCAGCTCCCACAACCCAGTGAGCCAGCAGCCTTCTGCCTGACCTGCAGATTTTAGGTTTGTCAGCCCCTGCAACCGCATGAGTCAGGAGAAGCCTCTAGCCTGGTGCCTGACACATGGATTTGGGACTTGATAGCTTCCACAACTGTGTGAGCCATTTTCTCAAAATAAACCTCTCTCTATATTTTTATATATTTGTGTATGTATGCTTTACTGGTTTTGCTCCTCTAGAGAACCCAGCCTAAAGCAGTTTCCAAGGCTGTAAATGTTTACAGAAGCAGAGTGCCACCTTTTTCTTCAGTGCAGTGGCTGGTGAGTTCTATCCACCAGCCTTTGGGTAGCAGCTGAGCACTAACCACTGGGCCACCAGAGCTCCTGTATCAATAATTTCAGTAAATACAAATGGGCTAAACACTACAGTTAAAAGACAGATGAGACTGGTTTAAGAAGCAAGAACCAAATATATGCTATTTACAAAAGGCACACTGTGAATATAAAACACGATGAAATATGAAACATGTTGTTAGGCACCGTTGAGTTGGTTCTGACTTATAGCAACCCTGTGTACAACTGAAGGAAACACTGCCCTATCCTGTGCCATCCTCATGATTGTTACTATGTTTGAGCCCATTGTAGCCACTGTGTTGATCCATCTTGTTGAGGGTCTTCCTCTTTTTTGCTGACCTTCTAAAAGTGAAAAATGGTGCAGGATGTGCTACATCAACCTTAAGTGTAAGAAAGCTCTGGTAACCATATTAAAAAAAAAAAAAAAATGTCAGGTAAATTAGACTTAAGGATCAATATTACCAGAGCAAAAGAGGGAGCATTTCATATTGATAAAGGAGTCAGTTCATCAGGATGACATATTAAATACACATGAGCTGCAAATATGAAGCAAAGTCTGTTAAAACTGAAAGGATCAAATAGATATTCCCACAGTTGTAGATTTTTAACACTCTCGTTTAATAATTGTTTGAAAAAAAAAATTGGCATACATTTTCTAAGTCTCTAGAAGACTTGTACAACATTATCAATCAATTAAGCCTAGTGGCATTTCTTGAATTCTCTTTGGACCTTTCAAGGGCATATGGAACCTTCACAAAAATGATTATATGTTGGACCATAAGACAAGTCTCTATAAATTTTAAAGAACTGATGACATACAAAGCATGTTCTCTGACCACAACCGTGTTAAATTTGAAATAAATAACAACAGCTCTGGAAAATCCCCAAATATGTCAAAATTAAGGAACATACTTCTAAATAACCCACAGATCAAAGAAAGAAATGAGAAAATATTTTTAACTGAATGATTGAAAATGCAGCATAGCAACACTTGTGGAATGCAGCCAAAATAATGCTTAACGTGAAAGTTATAGCTTTGAATGCTTGTATTAGGAAAGAAGAATGTTTTAAAACATCTACTATCTCACCTTAGAAACTCAAAAAAGAGCTAATTAAATACAAAGAAAGAAAGAAAAAAACAAAAATCAATAAAATAGCAAGTGGGAAACACGTAACAAATCAAATTCAAATGCTGGTTATTTGAAAAGGTAATACAATTGATAAACTCTAACTAGATGGATCATCATCAAATATTGGCAAGGAGGTAGAGTAACAGGACTTTCATATATTGCTGATGAAAGTATAAATTGCAACCCAGCCATTCCACTCCTAGATATCTACCTAAGAGAAATGAAGACAGATGACCAAACCATGACTCATACGAGACTGTTCATACCAGCCTTATTCATTATAATGCCGAACTGAAAACAGCTCTGATGTTCATCAACAGTATATTGGTCAAATACTGTGTAGGATCTTTATACAAGGGAACAATATTCACAATGAAAAGGAATAAAACACCGATATATTCAACAATATTTATGAATCTAGAAAACATGTTGGGTAAAAGAAGCCAGGCTTAAAAGAGAACATAATTCAATGATTCTAAGTATATGAAGTTCTAGAATCTTCTGGGGGTGTTGGAAACATTCTATATTTTGATTACATGTGCTTTACATGGATGTGTGTATTTCTCAGAACTCTCTGAAATGTAGCACTTAAGACTTTATACTTCAGTAAAAAAGCATTGAAAGCATTTTCAAATAAAACAAAATTTTAAATGTGTTTCTATCATAAGCTGAGTTATTTTTTTCTGTGAGATGTCTAAAATATTTTATATTTAAATTTTCTGAATATGAGGTTAATCAAACTTGTTTTGAAGACCATCCTGTAGTTTATATTGATGTGAATGACACTGTTCTGTTTAATCATCTAGTTTGTAGCCCTTGTGTTTTTGAAAAATTTTCAGAATTGATTTAAGGAACTGCAGTTTTTTTAATCTCAGTGAATAGCAGTACATTCTTGAGTACAGCAAAATGTGGTAGTAGGAAATGGAGAACTAGTTAACTCAAGACAAATGTGAATCCCTCCCCGCAGCAGATTGTATTGAAGTTGCATGCCAAATAACATTTTTTGTGTTTCTTGGCTCTGGTGTGTTGACCTTTATATGGTTATTCATTTTTTATTCCAATGCAAAGAAAAAAAAGAAAACAAAATAAGGTTTAGATATTAGATGGAAGTTACTGATTTAACTCAATTGCCCTTTGAGATGCAATTGCCCTTTTATTTTTCATAGATTGAAGTTACATTATGCATCTTATGAGCCAACTATAAGGGTGTTACATGAGAAGCACCACACTTTACTGAAAGAGAAAATGCTCACCTCCTTGGAAAGAGACAGAGCACTTGGGCAGGTAAAAAGACAGTCAAAGGTACCTCAAACCATTTTTAAAAATAACATAAATAGAAATATTGGTTTTGTGCATGATATAAATTTTTAAAAATTTCCATCAAGTTTCGTATTTCAAAAAGGATTCATTGGAAAACATTCAGAAAAGTATTTTATTCATTTTAAACCTATAAGAAGTATTATTAAAGATTAATTAAAATATGAATTTATAGGATATCATTAAAGTGTAGTTAGTGGAAGAACTCAGACCAGCTTTGACAGCTATAACCATTGACTTTAGTCAGTTACTTGAACAATTAGAGCTTAGGTTTCTCGTATGTAAAATGTAGCCACAAGACCTACTTTTTAAGATCATTGTGAATCTTCTATGAGATAATGAATAAAAACTTACTCTTAGTCTCCTCAAATGAATATTTGACAAGTCTTGTTACCGATTTGATTCTTACTCATTTTTGCTAGTGGATGACACCCTTTAGGTATCATAGGCCTAGGCTTAGCAGGCGTAGAATTCAAGAAAAAAAATTATGGGATACATTAAAAATCTCTAAACAATTTACTAGGAAGTGTAAAACTACAGCTATGCTTAACATTTTTTTTTTTTTTTTCTGGAGATTGTTGGTTTTGGCCAAATTTAATTAGCTAAAAATCTTGCATGATGGCAATACTCTTTCTTGAATAATTCTGTTGGTAAGACGTGTAAAAATGGCATGGAGGGGAGGTGTTTGACTTCCTCCAACCTCACAGGTGAGAAGGAGAACTAAGATCAATAGCCCAAGGGTGATTCCTATGAAGTGAAGGTCAGACAGCCTCTTTGTGCCATCTCTACCAATTTTGACAGCAACCTTCCCTCCCACTGCACTCTCTACTGGGTTTGATAATTCATTGCAATGGTCACACAGAACTCACAGACTATACTTACAATTATGGGGTTTATTAGGGAAGTAGCGGTTACAATTCGGGCTCACGAACACTCAGGATACAGTTCTTCCATCAGGACAGCCTCTTCCCAACTGTGCTCGCAGGCACGCCTCTCCCTAGCCCTCAGTTTCTACTGAAAGGCATTCAGCTTCTCTTTCTGCTGGCCAGGAAGCCCACCATGCCTTCTCCTGCTGCTGGGTCTCTCGTGTTAGTCTCACCTTCCTTGGTGGTGATGGGCTCCTCCTCTCTGCTCTGGAATTGGTTCTCTTTTAAGGCAGAACTGACAGATCCCCTTCGTAGACCACAATTACCTTATCACACAATCACCTGGGTGGGAGTTACAAGACCATGGCTAGGAAGGCCACACACAAAAGTAATTAATCGCAACACAGGCCACCCCCTGGCTTTTCTAGCCATGGGTGTTTCGTATTTGGAGGATAACTTCCCCCTCCCCATCATTTTACAGTCCAAAACAGTCTTTAACAATTAGTCTTTCAAAAGGGCAAACAGTCCACAGGGTGAGGTTATTCGGGTACCAGCCATTCAGGTCTGCTCCAGGTTTCCATCTGATCTGATCAGGTTCTCCAAAAGTCGTCTCATCTTCACTGTTTCTGACCTCTGATAAAATTTAACTGAGAGAAGATTATTCCCTTGCTCTGAGACTCACACATTATTAACATATCAAAACCTTTAAGGGACTTTATGTTTGGCTGGTGTACTCACGTCCAGCGGTGCCTCCCCCATTCCACTCTTTTATACTTACAGCTTCTACAATTACAGTTTTTACAATCACAATTAACCCTGTTAACAGCACTCACAGCTGAACCATACAATCCTGTCAGCATCTTCCCCCACCCTCTCTTCCCTATTTTCATCAGGAAAAGTAGAACCTATTCAGTGGGGTTTGCCCTTGTCCCCTCATTTAATGTAAGCACACTCAAAAAAGCCTGTAAGCCAGCCACTTCATGCATTTATCTCCCCCCGTTTTAGGCAGTCAAGGTTTAAATTGCCCTTCCCTATCAAACCAGTACTGGGGAGACATGCTAAGCATGTTCTTTGGACTTGAAGAACCGTCTGTTCCAGTTGAAACTTTGAGCATCTGCATCCATAAGCAAAGTCCACTCCAGAGCAAGCCATCAAATTGCAGCAGTCAATACCAGTTCAGTGTCAAACATCTTTCTCTTCATTCAGTTTGGTTCTGGTCAGCTCATCCCTAGCCATCCAAGCTAGGTCACAATGGGTAGCAGCCTTAGGCTCAAGAGTTCACACACACCTCTTGGCACTTCAGACAGCCCCTTCACACACTCTCATTCCTAGCCCCCATGGGCTAGGTTAGTGGATTCCACTTGTAAACTTCAGAAGTCCAACAAATCCTTTTACTTCTGACCAGCCATACCTTCCTCTCTCATCCCTAGCCTCTGTGGGGTATGTTGGTGAGAGCCAATGGAACATGTCCAACCTCAGCCCATCTCTTTACTGCTGTATTTCCCCCACTTCTATTCATTGAGTGGGCCCAGGTGGTCACCAAAAGCGAGCAGATCAAACTGTCTACTTGCCAGCTCCCTTTAACTTCCAGGCCTGGAAGGGGGCTCCTTCTGGTGGACAGACTTTTCCTGCCTCAATGTATCTGACAACAAACTACTTGCTGAAATTCAAAAAGCAAAACAGCAACTTACTCTGTAAGTTCGTCCTTCAAATGCAAATCTTTCATTCTCTCAGCAGTTATGGGTGGTTTTGCATGTCTTTTCAAATGCAATATCTGGGTGGCGTTCAGGTTTTGGGCCTAAGCCCCCACTCTCTACACAGGGGCTACTGCATTCAAACAGCCTGTGTTTCCTTCAGGCAAATCCTAGTTCACGGTTTAGCATATCCAATCAAGTACTGGCTGAAGGCAGCGTTACACACTGTCCACAATCTATGATACCCAATATTCATTTCTAGCGTACATTTAGGTCTGCTTTTACAACACTAAGTAGAAGAAACATTCAGTATTGATAGAACATAAATGCATAGTCTTAAACACATAACCGTGCCCATCTTAAACTTTCTTTAAGTTCTCCTGGTCCATGCTTATCTCCGTATTATTCTTCCAGGTGGAGTTTGTTAATCACCTGCCGATACAGTCCCAAGTGACTGTACATACTTGGCATCTTGACGGACCACTCAGACTCATCTTTCTCTCCTCAAGGCTCCCTGGGCCTTCCAGGCATCCATGCTGGCAAGTGCCAGTATTCGCCTCCAGATCATTTATTTCTACTTCTGCTCTTTCTAGCCTCTGATCTGCTAAATCATTAGGGCTAAGTTAACTTCCTATAAAGCCTTTCAGTTCTCCTATCTAAAAAATGAACGGAATTCCCAAAGTTAGATCAGAGGCCATATTATTTAGGCCACATACAATCTTCGAACTTCTGGTCGTCATTGCTTTGATCGAAAGAACTGAGAATTGGGAGTGGTGTGTGAGTCCCAGCTGTGCTACAAAGTAGCCGTGTAAACATTCTGCCCATTTTATATATCTGGCTGTTTCCTCTCAGACAGGAATAGAGTTGCTTGCCTTATGATTGATATGTATCTAAATGAAAACATGTTAAAAGGCTGAAAGTATTCTCTCTATGAGGCAGGGTTAAATTTTACATACTATTATTCAGATGTCCAAAAGCTGAAATTTTATTATCTGCAACTGATTTTATTTCATCCTTGTCCTGCTGAAGGCAAAAGAAAACATAACTTGCCTGTTAAAGACTATCCATATCTTTCTGGGTTAAAACAGCATCTTTGGTCGTTGGAATGTTGAATGTTGTATTAACTGACTAGCTAAAAAAATTTTCTAATTGTGTTAATTTTCTTCCTTCAATTGGATCCTCCTCTCCAGATGGTTCCTGATATAGGGGATACTTATGTGTCCATATGGCCTGTAGTATACTTGCTGTCCTGTTGGTCTTCACTTTCCAATGCAGTGTGAGTGGTTTGGTCATATTCCTGGGGCTGAGGTGCATGGTTCTGGGTGGTTCTTTTGTATACAAACCAAATATACCTTTTTTTTTAAGTCCCAGGCCCCTGTCATTGCATCTGTTTGTGATGTCCTTAACATCTGTGGCCCCGTTGTTCTGACCATGGTCCTCTTTACGGTCCAGTACTTCAAATGTTAACATTTCCATATACCCCACTGAGGCTTGTAGAGACTTTTGATTTCTCTATACTACAAATACAAGCCCTGAACAATCTGGAAATAACTTAAGGTCCATCTGCATAGGCACACTTCCTTCAGGCAATTTTCAACCACCATCTGGAAGGTGCCATGTTTTTTTTTACACACAGTGCAGAATATGAAGGTCTCTTTAAGGGGCTGTTCCCTCAGACACTAGGAGAAAGTTCACTCTATACTTGGAGTATTCTCAAATGATCAGGCTTTATGTGTCTTTTGGTTCCAACTAGCCCGCTTTGATTTTTAGCTTAGGAGATGATTCAGGATCCTTATATCTGACCTTGTGTGTCTCCTGCTCCCTCTCAGGCACAGAACCCTTCATACTTCTTTGTTCTATTGAATGGCATGTATTCCTGTCCTCTTCTACATTATGGGTCACACTTTATCTGCATTTGTCCCAAACAGTCCTGATTTATACCTGTTGCCACAGGTTAATAGCTTCTACTTTCATCCTATAAAAAAATCCCCTACTTGTGAAATTATGTGGTTACTTTACTAAGGGGAGAATTCTAAAGATCTTTTTTTTTTTTAATTAATTTTTATTAAGCTTCAAGTGAACATTTACCATTCCAATCAGTGTGTCACATGTAGGTTTACATACATCCCACTCCCTTCTCCCACTTGCTCTCCCCCTATTGAGTCCGCCCTTTCAGTCTCTCGTTTTGTGACAATTTTGCCAGCTTCCCTCTCTCTCTATCTTCCCATCCCCCCCTCCAGTCAAGAGTTGCCAACACACTCTCCAGTGTCCACCTGATTTAATTAGCTCACTCTTCATCAGCATCTCTCTCACCCCCCACTGACCAGTCCTTTTCATGCCTGATGATTTGTCTTCGGGGATGGTTCCTGTCCTGTGCCATCAGAAGTTCTGGGGAGCACTGTCTCTGGGATTCCTCTAGTCGCAGTCATACCATTAGGTATGGTCTTTTCATGAGAATTTGGGGACTGTATCCCATTGGTCTCCTGCTCCCTCAGTTGTCTGTTGTGCTCCCTGTCAGGGCAGACATCAATTGTGGCCAGGCACCAACTAGTTCTTCTGGTCTCAGGATAATGTAGGTCTCTGGTTCATGTGGCCCTTTCTGTCTCTTGGGTTCTTAGTTGTCGTGTGACCTTGGTGTTCTTCCTTTGCCTTTGCTCCAGGTGGGTTGAGACCAATTGATGTATCTTAGATGGCTGCTTGTTGGCATTTAGGACCCCAGGCGCCACAATTCAAAGTGGGATGCAGAATGTTTTCATAATAGAATTATTTTGCCCATTGACTTAGAAGTCCCCTCAAACCAAGTTCCCCAAACCCCAGCCCCTGCTCCGCTGACCTTTGAAGCTTTCATTTTATCCTGGAAACCTCTTTGCTTTTATTCCAGTCCAATTAGGCTGACCTTCCTTGTACTGAGTGTTGTCTTTCCCTTCACCCAAAGCAGTTCTTATCTACAGATTGATCAATGAAAAGCCCTCTCCCTCCCTCCCTCCCTCCCCGCTTTGTAACCACAAAAGTATGTGTTCTTCTCCGTTTTTTCTATTTCTCAAGATCTTGTAATACTGGTCTTATACAATATTTGTCCTTTTGCACCTGACTCATTTCGCTCAGCATAATGCCTTCCAGATTCCTCCATATTATGAAATGTTTCAGAGATTCGTCACTGTTCTTTATCGATGCGTAGTATTCCATTGTGTGAATAAACCACAATTTATTTACCCATTCATCCGTTGACGGACATCTTGGTTGCTTACAGCTTTTTGCTATTGTAAACAGAGCTGCAATAAACATGGGTGTGCATATATCTGTTTGTGTGAAGGCTCTTGTATCTCTAGGGTATATTCCGAGGAGTGGGGTTTCTGGGTTGTATGGTAGTTCTATTTCTAATTGTTTAAGATAACTCCAGATGGATTTCCAAAGTGGTTGTACCATTTTACAATCCCACCAGCAGTGTATGAGAGTTCCAGTCTCTCCGCAGCCTCTCCAACATTTATTATTTTGTGTTTTTTGGATTAATGCCAGTCTAGTTGGTGTGAGATGGAATCTCATCGTAGTTTTAATTTGCATTTCTCTAATGGCTAATGGTCGGGAGCATTTTCTCATGTATCTGTTGGCTGCCTGAATATCTTCTTTAGTGAAATGTGTGTTCATGTCCTTTGCCCACTTCTTGATTGGGTTGTTTGTCTTTTTGTGGTTGAGTTTCGACAGAATCATGTAGATTTTAGAGATCAGGCGCTGGTCTGAGATGTCATAGCTGAAAATTCTTTCCCAGTCTGTAGGTGGTCTTTTTACTCTTTTGGTAAAGTCTTTAGAAGAGCATAGGTGTTTGATTTTTAGGAGCTCCCAGTTATCTGGTTTCTCTTCATCATTTTTGGTAATGTTTTGTATTCTGTTTATGCCCTGTATTAGGGCTCCTAGGGTTGATCCTATTTTTTCTTCCATGATCTTTATCGTTTTAGTCTTTATGTTTAGGTCTTTGATCCACTTGGAGTTAGTTTTTGTGCATGGTGTGAGGTATGGCTCCTGTTTCATTTTTTTGCAAATGGATATCCAGTTATGCCAGCACCATTTGTTAAAAAGACTATCATTTCCCCACTTAACTGACACTGGTCCTTTGTCAAATATCAGCTGCTCATACATGGATGGATTTATATCTGGGTTCTCAATTCTGTTCCATTGGTCTATGTGCCTATTGTTGTACCAGTACCAGGCTGTTTTGACTACTGTGGCTGTATAATAGGTTCTGAAATCAGGTAGAGTGAGGCCTCCCACTTTCTTCGTCTTTTTCAGTAATGCTTTGCTTATCCGGGGTTTCTTTCCCTTCCATATGAAATTAGTGATTTGTTTCTCTATCCCCTTAAAATATGACATTGGTATTCGGATCGGAAGTGCGTTATATGTATAGATGGCTTTTGGTAGAATAGACATTTTTACTATGTTAAGTCTTCCTATCCATGATGAGCAGGGTATGTTTTTCCACTTAAGTATGTCCTTTTGAATTTCTTGTAGCAGAGTTTTATAGTTTTCCTTGTATAGGTCTTTTACATCCTTGGTAAGATTTATTCCTAAGTATTTTATCTTCTTGGGGGCTACTGTGAATGGTATTGATTTGGTTATTTCCTCTTCGGTGTTCTTTTTGTTGATGTAGAGGAATCCAAGTGATTTTTGTATGTTTATTTTATAACCTGAGACTCTTCCAAACTCTTCTATTAGTTTCAGTAGTTTTCTGGAGGATTCCTTAGGGTTTTCCATGTATACGATCATGTCATCTGCAAATAGTGATAGCTTTACTTCCTCCTTACCAATCTGGATACCCTTTATTTCTTTGTCTAGCCTAATTGCCCTGGCTAGGACTTCAAGTACGATGTTGAGTAAGAGCGGTGATAAAGGGCATCCTTGTCTGGTTCCCGTTCTCAAGGGAAATGCTTTCAGGTTCTCTCCATTTAGAGTGATATTGGCTGTTGGCTTTGCATAGATGCCCTTTATTATGTTGAGGAATTTTCCTTCAGTTCCTATTTTGGTAAGAGTTTTTATCATAAATGGGTGTTGAACTTTGTCAAATGCCTTTTCTGCATCTATTGATAAGATCATGTGGTTTTTATCTTTTGTTTTATTTATGTGATGGATTACATTAATGGTTTTTCTGATATTAAACCAGCCTTGCATACCTGGTATAAATCCCACTTGATCATGGTGAATTATTTTTTTGATGTGTTGTTGGATTCTATTGGCTAGAATTTTGTTGAGGATTTTTGCATCAATGTTCATGAGGGATATAGGTCTAAAATTTTCTTTTTTTGTAATGTCTTTACCTGGTTTTGGTATCAGGGAGATGGTAGCTTCATAGAATGAGTTGGGTAGTATTCCGTCTTTTTCTGTGCTTTGAAATACCTTCAATAGTAATGGTGTTAAGTCTTCTCTGAAGGTTTGGTAGAACTCTGCAGTGAAGCCGTCTGGGCCAGGACTTTTTTTTGTTGGAAGTTTTTTGATTACCGTTTCAATCTCTTTTTTTGTTATGGGTCTATTTAGTTGTTCTACTTCTGAATGTGTTAGTTTAGGTAGGTAGTATTGTTCCAAGAATTTATCCATTTCTTCTAGGTTTTCAAATTTGTTAGAGTACAGTTTTTTGTAGTCATTTGGCTCTGTTGTGATGTGGTCCTTCTCGTTTCTTATTCGGGTTATTTGTTTCCTTTCCTGCATTTCTTTAGTCAGTCTAGCCAATGGTTTATCAATTTTGTTAATTTTTTCAAAGAACCAGCTTTTGGCTTTGTTAATTCTTTCAACTGTTTTTCTGTTTTTAATTCATTTAGTTCAGCTCTAATTTTTATTGTTTGTTTTCTTCTGGTGCCTGATGGGTTCTTTTGTTGCTCACTTTCTATTTGTTCAAGTTGTAGGGACAGTTCTCTGATTTTGGCTCTTTCTTCTTTTTGTATGTGTGCATTTTTCGATATAAATTGACCTCTGAGCACTGCTTTTGCTGTGTCCCAGAGGTTTTGGTAGGAAGTATTTTCATTCTCGTTGCTTTCTAAGAATTTCCTTATTCCCTCCTTGATGTCTTCTAAAACCCAGTCTTTTTTCAGGAGGGTATTGTTCATTTTCCAAGTATTTGATTTCTTTTCCCTAGTTTTTCTGTTATTGATTTCCACTTTTATGGCCTTGTGGTCTGAGTAGATGCTTTGTAATATTTCGATGTTTTGGATTCTGCAAAGGTTTGTTTTATGACCTAATATGTGGTCTATTCTAGAGAATGTTCCGTGTGCGCTAGAAAAAAAAGTATATTTTGAAGCAGTTGGATGGAGAGTTCTGTATAAGTCAATGAGGTCAAGTTGGTTGATTGTTGTAATTAGGTCTTCCGTGTCTCTATTGAGCTTCTTAGTGGATGTCCTGTCCTTCTCCGAAAGTGGTGTGTTGAAGTCTCCTACTATAAATGTGGAGGTGTCTATCTCACTTTTCAATTCTGTTAAAATTTGAGTTATGTATCTTGTAGCCCTGTCATTGGGTGCGTAAATATTTAATATGGTTATGTCTTCCTGATCAATTGTCCCTTTTATCATTATATAGTGTCCTTCTTTGTCCTTTGTGGAGGATTTAAGTTTAAAGTCTATTTTGTCAGAAATTAATATTGCTACTCCTCTTCTTTTTTGCTTATTGTTTGCTTGATATACTTTTTTCCATCCTTTGAGTTTTAGTTTGTTTGTGTCTCTAAGTCTAAGGTGTGTCTCTTGTAGGCAGCATATAGATGGATCGTGTTTCTTTATCCAGTCTGTGACTCTCTGTCTCTTTATTGGTGCATTTAGTCCATTTACATTCAGGGTAATTATAGATAAATAGGTTTTTAGTGCTGTCATTTTGATGCCTTTTCATGTGTGTTGTTGGCCATTTCATTTTTCCACATGCTTTTTTGTGCTCAGACGTTTTTCTTAGTAGCTTGTGAGATTCTCATTTTGATAGTGTTTAACTTTGTGTTTGTTGAGTCGTTACGTTTTTCTTGGCTTTTTTCTAGAGTTATGGAATTGATATTCCTTTTTGTGGTTACCTTATTATTTACCCCTATTTTTCTAAGTAAAAACCTAACTTGTATCCTTCTATATCGCCTTGTATCACTCTCCATCTGGCAGTTCAATGCCTCCTATATTTAGTCCCTCTTTTTGATTATTGTGATCGTTTATCTATTGATTTCCATGATTTCCTGTTATGTGTATTATTTTGTTTATTTATTTATTTTTTAGAATTAATCTTAATTTGTTTGTTTTTGTGCTTTCCCTATTTGAGTTGCGTTGACATCAGGGCGTTCTGTTTTGTGACCTTGTATCGTGCTGGTACCTTATATTATTGGTCATCAGGCCAAACAGTCTCCTTTAGCATTTCTTGCAGTCTTGGTTTAGTTTTTGCAAATTCTCTAAACTTGTGTTTATCTGTAAATATCTTAATTTCTCCTTCATATTTCATAGAGAGTTTTGCTGGATATATGATCCTTGGTTGGCAGTTTTTCTCGTTCAGTGCTCTGTATACGTCGTCCCATTCCCTTCTTGCCTGCATGGTTTCTGCTGAGTAGTCTGAACTTATTCTTATTGATTCTCCCTTGAAGGAAACCTTTCTTTTCTCCCTGGCTGCTTTTAAAATTTTCTGTTTGTCTTTGGTTTTGGCAAGTTTGATGATAATATGTCTTGGTGTTTTTCTTTTTGGATCAATCTTAAGTGGGGTTCGATGAGCATCTTGGATAGATATCCTTTCGTCTTTCATGATGTCAGGGAAGTTTTCTGTCAGGAGTTCTTCAACTATTTTCTCTGTGTTTTCTGTCCCCCCTCCCTGTTCTGGGACTCCAATCACTCGCAAGTTATCCTTCTTGATAGAGTCCCACATGATTCTTAGGGTTTCTTCATTTTTTTAAATTCTTTTATCTGATTTTTTTTCAGCTATGTTGGTGTTGATTCCCTGGTCCTCCAGAAGTCCCAGTCTACATTCTAATTGCTCGAGTCTGCTCCTCTGACTTTCTATTGCATTGTCAAATTCTGTAATTTTATTGTTAATCTTTTGGATTTCTACATGCTGTCTCTCTATGGATTCTTGCAACTTATTAATTTTTGCACTATGTTCTTGAATAATCTTTTTGAGTTCTTCAACAGTTTTATCAGTGTGTTTCTTGGCTTTTTCTGCATTTATCCTAATTTCATTTGTGATATCTTTAAGCATTCTGTAAATTAGTTTTTTATATTCTGTATCTGATAATTCCAGGATTGTATCTTCATTTGGGAAAGATTTTGATTCTTTTGTTTGGGGGGTTGGAGAAGCTGTCATGGTCTGTTTCTTTATGTGGTTTGATATGGACTGCTGTCTCTGAGCCATCACTGGGAAACTAGATTTTCCAGGTAATCAGCTAAAAAAAAATTCAGTCAAATCCCTATCTGAATTCACTCTGGCTCCAGGTATTTGGATGTTAATGGAGCCGCCTGGGGAGGGTGAGGGAGGGATCAGAGAGCTAGGAGTGTAGCACCACAGAATATAGAGCTGATCACCGCGTTCACGCTCCGCCCCCGTCCGCCAAAATCCCAGCGGGACGGCTCCCCGGCTGGGATGCTGCTTTCCCCGCTCTGAGACCAGTCACTTCCTCCCGGGGACTCCTCCCTCCGGTGCGCCGCACTGCTCACGTGAACTGGGTGGGCGTCACCCGCACGACCAGGTGGGCCAGCCCCCTGTGTCAATTCAGGGGAATATAATTGGAGTCCGCGCTCATGCCCCACCCGCTTTCGCCAAAATCCCAGCGGGACGGCTTCCTGGCTGGGACGCTGCTCTCCCCGCTCCAAGACCAGTCACTTCCTCCCGGGGACTTCTCCCTCCGGTGCGCTGTGCTACACGCGCGAACTGGGTGGGCGTCCCCCAGCACGAACGTATGGGTCCCTCCCCGGGGTTGCTTTAGTGAAATATAGATGACCCCCCCCGCTCGCGCCCCGCCTGCTTCCCTCCAAACTCCCGGCTGGACGGCTCCCTGGCTGGGATGCTGCGCTCCCCGCTCCAAAACCAGTCACTTCCTCGCGGAGACTTCTCCCTCCGGTGCGTCGCTCCACACGCGTGAACCGGGTGGGCGTCCCCCCGCACGAACATGCGGGCCCCGCCCCGTGGTCGCTTTAGGGAAATATAGCTGACCCCCCCCCGCTGGCGCCCCGCCCGCTTCCCGCCAAACTGCCGGCGGGACGGCTCCCCACCTGGGACACTGCTCTCCCCGCTCCAAGAACATTCACTTCCTCCCGGGGACTTCTCCCTCCGGTGCGCCGCAGCACACGCGCGAACCGGGTGGGCGTCCCCCTGCACGAACATGTGGGCCCCGCCCCGGGGTCGCTTTAGTGAAATATAGCTGACCCCCCCCCCCGCTCGCGCCCTGCCTGCTTCTCGCCAAACTCCCGGCGGGACGGCTCCCTGGCTGGGACGCTGCTCTCCCCGCTCCAAGATCAGTCACTGCCTCCCGGGTGCTTCTCCCTCCGGCTGCGCCGCTACGCCGCCCGCGCCAACCAGCTAGACTCTCTACCGGGATTGGTTCAGGGGGGTAGGGCTGGGCCCCTTGTCTGTGCCGTCTGCCCCCCTGGGCTCTGCCCCAGATCAGGCTCCGAAGGTCACCTGCCTGGTACGCTGGCTCCTAGTTCTGAAAACAGTCGCTGTCTGCCTGTATTTGTTCGTTTTCCATGTCTAAGTCTGTGCTTGTTGTTCTGAGTTCGTAGATTGTTATGTATGTGATCGATTCACTTGTTTTTCCGAGTCTTTGTTGCAAGAGGGATCCGCGGTAGCGTCCACCTAGTCCGCCATCTTGGCCCTGCCTCCTCTTTTTTTTTTTTAAAACATAAAAAATGCTGTCCTTAGGATTTAGAAATACTTCTCTTTCTATCAAATATATTGTTAATATGGTAGATTCACTATGATTTGAGAAAGTCAGCTTTGAGTTCGAGATGCCATTGATGCCACCGCTGGGCTGCCAACATAAGTGTCACTATGGACAATGATACTACTAGAAATTAGATGCTCTTCTAGAATATTTTATGGATGCCAATGCAAACTGATATAGCAGCTGCCTTTTTCAGGACAAATACTGTAATGTACATGGTTCCTCATATTATCAAATTTTTATTCAAAATCGAAAATAGGTATACATGGTTGATAGAGTCTATACAATAATGTCAGTATTCTAGTTACAAGAAAGTTTGGGTAAGTGTTTTGCATCTGGAGTGGAAGGTGGAAGACTCATGATTTTCTAAATGTAGGGTGTTTCAAGTTGCTGGGTGGCCAGAATGAATGTCAGATATCCCTTACACTAGTCTAACCCTAGGATCAATTAGTGTAGTCTCCAAATTAGTGTAGGGAATATTGTTCCAGTCCTATAGCTCTCTAGGTGTGTCCTTGGGGAAGGAGTCAAGGTTACCACTTAATGAGCTGAACTTGTTTGGGTACCCTTCATATAAAGAATGATTTACTGGCCAACCAAGCTTTTTTTCTTTCCTGTTGGAGCATATTTTTCAGGCATATCCTAGTTGTAGAGCCATTAATTAGCTTTTTAACTTGAATCTATTAGTGTACCATGAAAACATAGAATGAATTTACTCAATACATTAGTGAAATGAAAACATATTAAAAATACGTAGTTTCTCTTTACAAAATGAAAATTGATCCAAAATCAGAGATCTGATACCAACTTCTTTGCTTATTTTTGTAGTCTTTGACATAGTTATACCCTGAGGGTTCAATTCTAACCAAAACTTCTAGGATATGAGTTAAGAGCAGTAAGAAGCATCTTATATTTATTACTGGATTCCTAATCATCATCTCCTTAAAATTCTTATCTTGTTGATGTTAGGTGCCATCGAATCAGTTCTGACTCATAGTGACCCTATGTACAGTAAAACAAAACACTGCCAGGTCCGGTGCCATGCTCGCAGTCATTGTTATCCTTGAGCCCATTGTTGTAACCACTGTGTCACTCTCTCATTGAGTGTTTTCCTTTTTTCACTGACTGTTTTCTTTACCAAGCATGATGTTCTTCTCCAGGGACTGATATCTCCCCATAACGTGTCGAAAGTACATGAGATGGAGTCTTGCCATCCTTGCTTCTAAGTAACATTCTGGTTGTACTTTTTCCAAGAGAGATTTGTTTGTTCTTTTGGCAGTCCATGTCATATTCAGTATTCTTTTCCAGCACAGATCAAAGATATCAGTTCTTCAGTCTTCCTTAGTCATTGTCCACTTTTGACATGCATATGAAGTGATCGAAAACACCGTGGCTTGAGTCAAGTACACCTTAGTCTTCAAGGTGACATCTTTGCTTTTTCACACATTAAAGAGGTCTTTTGCAGCAGATTTTCCCAATGCAACGTATCTTTTGGTTTCTTGACGGCAGCTTCCGTGGGTGCTGACTGTGAATCCAAGTAAAATGAAATCCTTGACAACTTTCAATCTTTTCTCATTTGTCATGATGTTGCTTATTGGTTCAATTGTGAGGATTTTCATTTTCTTTACGTTGAGGTGCAGTCCATACTAAGGCTGTGGTCTTTGATCTTCATCAGTAAGTGCTTCAAGTCCTCTTCACTTTCAGCAAGCAAGGTTATGTCATCTGCATATTGCAGGTTGTTAATGAGTCTTCCTCCAAACGTGATACAGGTTCTTTTTCATATAGTCCACCTTCTCAGATTATTTGCTCAGCATACAGAATGAATAGGTATGGTGAAAAGGTACAACCCCGATGAACACCTTTCCTGACTTTAAACCACACATTGTCCCCTTGTTCTGTTCAAACAGCTGCCTCTTGATATATGTACAGGTTCCTCATGAGTACAATTAAGTTTTCAGGAATTCCCATTCTTTGTAGTTTATCCATAATTTGTTGTGATCTACATAGTTGAATGCCTTTGCATAGTCAATAAAACACAGGTAAACATCTTTCTGGTATTACCTGCGTTCAGCCAAGGTCCATCTGACATCAGCAATGATATCCCTCATTCCATGTCCTCTTCTGAATCTGGCTTGAATTTCTGGAAGTTCCTTGTTGATATACTGCTTCAGCTCCTTTTGAATGATCTCCAGCAAAATTTTACTTGTGTGTGATGTTAATGATATTGTTCAATAATTTCCGCATTCAGTTGGATCACCTTTCTTGGGAATAGGCATAAACATGGATCTCTTCCAGTTGGTTGGTCAGGTCACTATTTTCCAAATTTCTTGGCATAGACAATTGAGCTCTTCAGCACTGTATCTGCTTGTTGAAATATCTCAATTGGTATTCTGTCAATTCCTGGAGCCTTGTTTTTTGACAATGCCATCAGTGCAGCTTGGACTTCTTCCTTCAGTACCATTCGTTCCTGGTCATATGCTACCTCCTGAAATGGTTGAACGTTGACCATTTCTTTTTGGTCCAGTGACTCTGTGTATTCCTTCCATCTTCTTTTGATGCTTCCTGCATCGTTTAATATTTTTATCGTAGAATCCTTCAATATTGCAACTCAAGGTTTGAATTCTTTCTTCAATTCTTTCAGCTTGTGAAAGACCGAGCGTGTTCTTCTCTTTTGGTTTTCTAACTCCAGGTCTTTGCACATTTCATTATAATACTTTTCTTTTCAAGCTACTCTTTGAAATCTTCTGTTCAGTTCTTTTACTTCAATTTTTCTTCCATTCACTTTAGCTACTCTGTGTTCAAGTTTTAGAGTCTCTTTTGATATCCACCTTTTTTTTTTCTTTTTTATTTCCTGTCTTTTTAATGATGTTTTGCTTTCTTCATGTATGATGTCCGTGATACCATCCCACAACTCATCTGGTCTTTAGTCATTAATATTCGGTGCGTCAAATGTATTCTTGTGATGGTCTCTATATTCAGGTAGGATATATTCCTGCAGTTGTTTTGATTTTCTGCAGCTTCAGCTTGAACTTGCGAAGGAGCAATTGCTGGTCGGTTCCATCATCAGCCCCTGGCCTTATTCTGATTGGTGATATTGAGCTTTTTCATTGTCTCTTTCCACAGTTGGAGCCTATTTGTTTCTTGTGTATTCCATCTCATGTCTTCTACGTATATAGTCACTCTTTATGTCATTGAAAAAAGGCATTTCTAATGAATAAGTTGTTGTTCTTGCAAAATTCTATGTAGCGATCTCCTGTATCGCTTCTGCCACCAAGATCGAATATTCTAACTGTTGATCCTTTTTTGTTTCTGATTCTCACATTCAAATCCGCAGGGATCATAAGTGCATCTTGATCACAAGTTTGATCAATTTCAGACTGCAGGCAGAATTGGTAAAAATTTTTAGCTTCTTTATCTTTGGCTTTGGTGTATAAGTTTGAATATTAGTGCTATTAACTGGTCTTCTTTTTAGGTGTGTGGATATTATCCTATCACTGACAGTGTTGTACTTCGTGATAGATCTTGAAATATCCTTTTTGATAATGAATGAGGCACCACTGCTCTTCAATTTTTCATTCTCTGCATAGTAGATATGATTATCTGATTCAAGATGGCCAATACCAGTCCATTTCAGCTCACTAATGCCTAGCATATCTATCTTCAGTGTTCCATTTAATTTCTGACAACTTACAGCTTTTCTAGATTTATACTTTGTACATTCCCCATTCTGATTATTAACAAATGTTTGAAGGTGTTTCATCTTATTTTGAGTTGCGCCCCATCAGCAAATGAAGGTCCCAAAAGTTTTACTCCATCCATGTCATTAAGTTTGACTGTACTTTGAGGGGCAGCTCTTCCCCAGTCATGTTTAGAGTACTTTTCAGCCTGAGGGGTTCATCTTCCAGCAGGATATCAGACAGTGTTCTGCTGCTATTCCTAAGTTTTTCACTGGTCATTTTTTTGTTTTTAGAAGTAGATCACCAGGTCTTTCTTCCTAGTCTGTTTTAGCTTGGATGCTCTGCTGAAACCTGTCCACCATTTGTTGCCCTGCTGGTATGTAAAATACTGGTGGCATAGCTTCCAGCTTCACAGCAACACACGTGCCACCACAGTGTGATAAACTGACAGGGGTGGTGGATTCTAGGGGTGGAGTGGGGATGAGATTGGGATATGGTGAGCCTGGAACGTCTTGTTGTGCCAGAAGGTGAGGAAGTGCTCATAAAAACATGTAGACAAACAAAACAACAAACAAAACCAAAAAGAAAAAAGCAAGAAAACCCAATAAAACAGTGGGCTTTGTTGTGGGCAGGGCTTTGAACCTGTTTGTTTAGTTTCAGCCCTTGCTGAGAATTTGCATTTCTAACAAGGTCCCTGCTAAGAATTTGCATTTCTAACAAATTCCCTGGAAGTTATACATAAGAATCACCTGGGAATCTTGTTAAAATGTGGATTCTGATTCAGCATATTTGGGATGGAAATGCAAATTCTCAGCAAGGCTTGGAATCTAGGTAAACTGGTTTGAAACCCTAGTTGAAGGATAAAGGAATTTTGTAGCCATCTGCAGAGGCAGAGATCCAGCACCCAAATTTTGGTTCAAGTGTTGAGACTGATGATGCCATACATACACCAAGAGGACACAACAAGTTGTATTACTTACATAATTGTGCAAAGTAGGGCTGGCCTCCCAAACAGGCTCCAAATGGCTTAAGAGAGATCCAAGAAAGGAGATTGGCTCAGGGTTTTTATGGTGGTTAGGGGTTGGGGCTAGGGTGAGATTTCTCACAAGCAGAGAGGGGCTTGGATGGTTTGCCTGTCCCACCAGTGCCAAAGGAGGAAACATTCAGACCTTCTGACCAGCTTGCTGAGATTTGGGGCACAAGGGGAAGAAAGAGAGGTGAGGCTTAAAAGCTGTGAGCCATCAAACATCAAAAAATAGAGTCATACTCCTCATTACCAGAACCAACCTGAAAGAACTCCCAGTGGTCAAAGATGGAACAATTTGAACAACAAAATAAATAATGTAGCATTGAATAGAACCCAAAGTATAAAATAAATACCTATATATCCATAAGGATACTAATAAATGGTTGAATAAATAAATGAGGGAGAGGACACAAATCTTTGTGCAAAATAATTCTAAATAATTTATGTGGCTATGCTTTCTCTCAAAGAGGTGGAGTTTAACACCTCACCTCTTAAGTATTGGTTGTCCTTAATGACTTGATTGCAAAAGTATAGTGAAAACAAGTGGGGTGGTGGGAGGAGTAATTTTACAGGGGAGAAACCTGGCCAGCACTATCTCAGTCATGTGGTCAAGGTTAACATCATCAGTAGTAAGTCATGTGGGAGCATGTACTCTTGATGTCATGGGATAATAATGGCGGTTCTCTACACTCTTTTTCCCCAAAACAATAAATCTAATCTAATCATGAGAAAAATATCTGACAAACCAAATTGAAAGATATTCTGCAAAGTACTACCCTACCAGTACTCCTGAAAATTGTCAAGTTCATAAAAAACAAGGGAAATCTGAGAAAGTACTCCAATCTATAGAAGGCTAAGGTGGCATGCTGCCTAAATGGAAAGTGGTCATCTGGATAGGATTCTGCGACAGAAAAGAGATGTTAGGAAAATTAATAAAGTCTGAATAAAACGTGGACTTTAGTTAATAATAATATATCAATATTGGTTCAGTACCAATGACAGATGAATTGAGATAATGTAAGATGTTAACAATAGGGAAAATGGGGTGTGGGGTATACAGGAACTCTCTGTACTAGTTAAATTTCTATAGATCTTTAACTATTCTAAACAAGAAGTTTAAAAAGTTTACAATCTGTATATAATTAAACAGGTGGTATTTTGTGTTGGTATAATCATATACAGTGAGAGATAAGATAGCTTTCTGAAGGTTGAATTTTAAATTTAAGTCTACTGTACAGGAAATAGGAAACCCTGGTGGCGTAGTGGTTAAGTGCTACAGCTGCTAACCCAAGGGTCGGCAGTTCAAATCCGCCAGGTGCTCCTTGGAAACTCTACAGGGCAGTTCTACTCTGTCCTAGAGGGTCGTTATGAGTCGGAATTGACTCGACGACACTGGGTTTACTGGGTACAGGAAATGTAAGTAAATGTTATGTTATCACTAATAAATGTTCTTAATTATAAAGCATATTTAATGAAACAAGGAGTGGCTGTGGGTGGAAAAATGAGCTACGAGTTTTGGGAATAAAATAGCTTCATATTTCCCAAGTAAAATTTACTTATTATTTTATAAATATAAAGATGAATTAAGTTGTTGTGAAGCATTTCACACAGAGAATCCTGTCTCAAATTATACTCCTGAATAATTCTCATTCAAAATGTGCAATGCTTATTCTTGATTCAGGAACCTGTATTGTGAAATAAATGTTTGAGAGGCATATCCATAATAGATACTTAATAATTGTCCATGAAATTGAATTTAAAATACTTATGTTTTTCTTTTGTTAAAATTTGTTTGAATTTTAAAGGCTTATATGAATTAATTCAAGAGATTAATGTTTTTGACATTTTACAATCAATATTTAAACACAGCATCTTTTTTAACCTTTTTTGAGTCATTTTGTAGATAAGCTCATATGTCTGTGTTTTATTATTTAGATATCTGGGCTTGAAGCAACATTGCGTCACATGGAAATTGGGCATAGTTACACTGCTCCTGAAATTCGAGGTAAAAATAAAATGTGATGAAAATACTAAGATAAATATATATGTATATGATACCATATAGATTAATTTTAAAGAAAAATATTAATTGTCAGTAATGAAAGGACTTCTGCTTCTGGCCATGAAGGATTACCTGGTACCAGAGTAGACTTCTCTCCATAAACATCTCTAAAATTTGACTCTGTGTGGGGGTGTGTGTGTGTATAAAAAGGTATGTATATAAACGTATATATAATATGAAATTTAGTTAATAGTGTATCAATGTTAGCTCATTACTAGTGACAGTTGTATTTTGGTAATGTAAGATATGTATATGTGTATATGTATGTCCACCACTCGTCTGTCAGTTTGTTGTACAATGGTAACTTGCAGGTTGCTGTGATGCTGGAAGCTATGCCACCGGTATTTCAAATACCAGCAGGGTGACCATGGTGGACAGGTTTCAGTGTAGCATCCAGACTAAGAAAGACTAGGAAGAAGGACCTGGCAGTCTACTTCTGAAAAAATTGGCCAGTGAAAACCTTATGAATAGCAGCGGAACATTGTCTGATGTAGTGCTGGAAGATGAGCCTCTCAGGTTGGAAGACATTCAAAATACCACAGGGGAAGAGCTGCCTCCTCAAATTAGAGTTGACCTTAAGGAAGTAGATGAAGTCAAGCTTTTGGGACCTGCACTTGCTGATGTGGCATGACTCAAAATGAGAAGAAATAGTGGCAAACATCCGTTAATAATTAGAAAGTGGAATGTATGAAGTATGAATCTAGGAAAATTGGTAGTTGTAAAAAATGAAATGGAACCCTTGAAGATAGATATCCTAGGCATTAGTGAGCTGAAGTGAACTGATATTGGCCATTTTCAACGAGACAATCAATTCTCTACTATGCTGGGAGTGATAAATTGAAGAGGAACGGTGTCACGTTCATCATCCAAAAGAACATTTCAGCATCTATCCTGAACTACAATGCTATCAGTGATAGGCTAATATCTATATGCCTATGAGGAACACCAGTTAACATGACTGTTACTCAAATTTACGTACCAACCACTAAGGCCAAAGACAAAGAAATTGAAGATTTTTACCATCTTCTGCAGTCTGAATTTGATCAAACATGCAAGGCAGATGCATTGATAATTACTGGTGATTGGAATGCAAATTGGAAACTAAGAAGGATGTGTAGTTAGAAAATATGGCCTTGGTGACAGAAACGATACTGAAGATCGCATGATAGAATTTTGCAAGGCCAATGCCTTCTTCATTGCAAATGCCCTTTTTCAACAACATAAATGGTGACTATACACATGGACCTTGCCAGGTGGAATGCACAGGAATCAAATCAACTACATCTGTGGTTGAGAGGAGATAGAGATGCTCAATATCATCAGTCAGAACAAGGCCAGGGGCCAGCTGTGGATCAGACCATCAGTTGCTCATATGCATGTTGAAGTTGAAGCTGAAGAATATTAAAACAAGTCCATGAGAGCTGAAGTACAAACTTGAGTATATCCTATCCCAATTTAGAGACCATCTCAAGAATAAATCTGACACACTGAACATTAATGACTGAAGACCAGACAAGTTGTGGGATGACATCAAGGACATCGTACATGAAGAAAGCAAGAGGTCATTAAAAAGACAAGAAAGAAAGGAAAGACCAAAATGGATGTCAGAAGGGACTCTGAAACTTGATCTTGAACATAGAGCAGCTAAAGTGAATGGATGAGGAAGTAAAGGAGCTGAACAGAAGGTTTCAAAGAGTGTCTAGAGAAGACAAAGTATTATAATGAAATGTGCAAAGACCTGGAGTCAGAGAAGAATGCCCAGAAACACAAAGAAAATCGCACCTAGGCACATCATATCCAAATCATTAAAAATTTAAGTGGGAAAATCTTGAAAGTAGTAAAAGAGATATTACATACAGGAGAACAGTAATACAAATAAAGAGGAAGAACACATCTATAGGCTAGAAATCACATTGGTGTGTGCCTAAAATTGGGTGAGGCGGGGGTGTGAATGACTGTAAAGGGGTGGTAGGGTTGCAGTGGGTGTAGATATAACTTAAAAGTTATAGATAACTTTTAAGAAGAATACAGTCAGACATAATATGAAAGAATGTCCTGAAGATATCAAAATCTCAGGAAATCTAACTCACCAAATGACTAAACATTGTAAAAAATAAAAAATATAAAAGAAGGCTTTAAAATTTGCAGTTGTCCTTTACTCTGTGATATTTTGAAGTGCCCTTTGATCAAAAGGAAAAGTCCGACCTAACATGAAGAAATAGGTTCTTTTAGTTGCAAATCCTGATTACCTGAATAGAGAGAATTCCTAAAATCCTGTACTGAATAACTTTATGTTCCTTATAATCATATACTCTAATGTTACATACGGGGTTTGCAGTGCCTTTACCTAAGCTTCTGGTGTCAGCATTTGGCTGTGTCATCTCAGACTGCCCTCACTCTGATTGCCTGATCAACTTCAACCTTACTTAGCCGATGACTGTAATATGCAAAGAAGTTGGCTTATTAGTCAGCTACTTGTTCCTCATAAATGTTGCCGTCTCTCATATTCATTTCATATATTTGTCTCCCTCTCTCTTCCTTGTTCATTCTCTTTCAGTAATATTAGCTTAATTTTTTGAATCTGTGATCTATTTATTTATTTACTAATTTTGGCTGAGGTTGGTATGACAAGAGAGATTCTTCAACTTAAATGTTATTTACACTGAAGTTAGGGAACAACAAATTGTCATGTACTCTGAACTTAGGAATAAGACAAGTTCACTGTTAGTTGCTCTGAATTTAGGGAATAAGACAAAAATTATAATGAATAAGGGAAGAGTTATCAAAGAATTTTAAAAAACATTTTCTGACTATCCAAGTGACAAGTTTATTATCAAAATTTAGAAATACTAAAATATATAAAATATAAAAAACACCCATGGTAGCTTCCACTTTAAGAATATTAATATTTGGTACACTATCTCCTCACTTGAAAAGGACTTTAAATTCAATATTTATTCTTGTATGGTATATAGAATAATAAACAAAAATCCTAGGAGAAACTATGAAAGAGTGAACTATTATTGACTAGACATTTAAACCCACAATTATCGATTTTTTTTAATGAAGAGTGATACTTCTCAAATATTTACAAGAAACTACACAGATACAATTAAGTATGCATACTATGAGGTAAAAGTTTTTTTTTTCTTTTGCAAGTTAATTTCCAAAAGTTTATAAAAAATACTGGTTTGGATTATGTTTATATTAGTTATTATTAATTTGTATCATTTTAGTTTGCTATAAGGTGACATTTTGCATGCAATAATATTTATTTCCAAACGAAATGATATATACACATACTATTGCATTTTAATAAATCTTATAGTTTATCATGGGAAAATATGAATTCAGAATAAACAGCTAAAAATGGGAAATATTTGATGAAAGAGAAAATTGTGAGAACTGATTTTAGAGCTGTACAGAGGAAGTACATGTCATGTATAGTAGGGCCAAGTAGTCCTTAAGGTTTATAGTTAAATTAATAACTGTTTTTCAAGTTGAGTATTTTGTTCCTGCTCAGAATTGTGTTAAGAGTTGCCAATTTTATGTGACCATATGGTCTAGTTTAGAAAGAGATGTTGCTCTCTTACTTTGAAAATTAGTTTTGGCTTATGGGAATAGAATTTGAATTTCAGTAATCTCAAACAAATTTTCAATGCAAATAATATCCTTATATAATTTGAGAGAAAGTTATGGGTATTATATTCTTTGAAAGTGTTCAGTGTCTGTGAATTTTAAAGGGAAAAATTTAAAAAGAGAAAAATAACATTAGACAAATTATGATACAATACTTCAGATCCTAAAGTAATTTTTAAATTAAAAAATGTAATATATACAAAAAGAGTACAGTGTACATGTTTAAAGAACAACAAAGTGAGTATTGACAGAGCCTTTGAACCACCCTAAATGTCCCCCGCAAAGGCCTTCCCTTTTCTCTCCCAGTCCAGAGGTGATCATTCTTCTGATTTTTGTGTTAATCATTTCATTACATTCCTTTTTCTTTGTAGATTTATCAAATATGCGTACTTCAACATTACATGTTTTTGACATTTATATACATGTAATTGTATCTAAGTATTTTTCTACCATTAATAAGCATTAGATAATAAACATAAGGAAAATATGGTAGAGACATGGAATTTGCTAGGATATTACTAAACATTAAGAGTGCTATGTAGAGTTTTGGAATTATATGCATTTAAGAACTATGACCACCATATGTCTGTCAGTTTGTTGTACTGTAGTGGCTTGCATGTTGCTGTGATGCTGGAAGCTTTGTCACCAGTATTTCAAACGCCAGCAGGGTCATCCTTGGTGGACAGGTTTCACCTGATCTTCCAGACTAAGACAGACTAGGAAGAAGGACCTGGCAGTCTACTTCTGAAAAAATTGGCCAGTAAAAAACTTACGTATAGTGGTGGAACCTTGTCTGATACAGTGCCGGAAGATGAACCCCTCAGGTTGGAAGGCACTCAAAATTTGACTGGGGAAGAGTAGGGTTGACCTTAATGACATGGATGGAGTCAAGCTTTCAGGACCTTCCTTTGCCGATGTGGCATGATTTAAAATGAGAAGAAACAGCTGTAAACATCCATTAATAGAAGATGCAATGTACGAAGTATGAATCTACAAAAATTGAAAGTCATCAGAAATGAAATGAAACACATAGACATGGATATCCCAGGCATTAGTGACCTGAAATGGACTGGTATTGGCCATTTTGAATCAGACAATCATATGGTCTGCTATGCTGGAAATGACAAATTGAAGAGGAATGGCGTCGAATTTATCATTAAAAGGAACATTTCAAGATCTCTTTTGAAGTACAGTGCTGTCAGTGATAGAATGATATTCATATGCATATGAGGAAGACCAGTTAATATGACTGTTATTCAAATTTACGCACCAACCACTGAAGCTGAAGATGAAGACTTTTACCAACTTTTGCAACCTGGAATTGATCAAACATGCAATCAGGATACATTGATAATTACTGGTGATTCGAATTCAAAAGTTGGAAATGAAGAAGGATTGGTAGTTGGAAAATATGGCATTGGTGATAGAAATGACACCGGATATCCCATGACAATATTTTGCAGGTCCAATGACTTCTTCATTGCATATACCTTTTTTCAACAACAAAAATGGTTACTCTACACCTGAACCTCACCAGATGAAGTATGCAGGAATCAAATAAGCTACATCTGTGGATAGTGATGGAAAAGCTTAATATTATCAGTCAGAACAAGACCAGCAGACGACTGTGGAACAGAACATCAATTGCTCATATGCAACTTCAAGTTTAAGTTGAAGAAAATTAGAACAAGTCCATGAAAGCCAAAGAATGACCTTGAGTATATCCCACCTGAATTTAGATACCATCTCAAGAATAGATTTAAATCTTTGAACACTAACGGCCGAAGACTAGATGGATTGTGGAATGGCATTGAGGATGTCATATGTGAAGAAAGCATGAGATGATTAAAAAGAGAAGAAAGAAAAGACCAAAAAGGATGTCAGAAGAGACTCTGAAAGTTGCTCTTGAATGTAGAGTAGCTAAGGTGAAACAAAGAACTGATTAAAAGCACTGAACAGAAGATTTCAAAGGGTGGCTCAAGAAAACAGAGTAAAGTATTATAATGAAATATACAAAGAGCTGGAGATAGAAAACCAAAAGGGAAGAATACATTCGGCATTTCTGAAGCTGAAAGAACTGAAAAAAAAAAAATTCAAGCCTCAAATTGGCAATAGTGAAGGATTCTGTGGGGAAAATACTTAGCAACACAGGAAGCATCAAAAAAAGATGGAAGGAATACACAGAATCACTGTACAAAAAAGAATTGGTTGACACTTAACCGTTTCAGGAGGTAGTATATGATCACGAACCGATGGTACTGAAGGAAGTGGTCCAGGCTGCACTGAAGGCGTTGGTGAAAAACAAGGCTCCAGGAATTGACGGAATACCAATTGGGATGTTTGAACAAACAGATGAAGCACTTGAAATGCTGAGTTGTCTATGCCGAGAAATTTGGAAGACAGCTACCTCGTCAACTGAGTGGAAGAGATCTATATTTGTTCCCAATCCAAAGGAAATTGATCCAAAGGAATGTGGAAATTATTGAACAATATCATTAATATTGCACACAATTAAAATTTTGCTGAAGATCATTCAAAAGTGGTTGTAGTAGTACATCTACAGGAAACCACCAGAAATTCAAGCCAGATTCACTGAAAGGCATTATGCTGAGTGAAATCTGTCAGTTGCAAAAGGACAAGTATTGTATGAGACCACTATTATAAGAACTCAAGAAATCATTTAAATGCAGAAGAAAATATTATTTGATGGTTACGAGGGTGAGGAGGGAGGGAAGGAGAGGGGTATTCACTAATTAGATAGTAGATAAGAACTATTTTAGGTGAAGGGAAAGACAACACACAATGTAGGAGAGGTGGTCAGTACATCTGGACTAAACCAAAAGCAAAGAAGTTTCCTGAATAAACCAAACGCTTTGAAGGCCAGAGTAGCAGGGGTGGGGGCCTGGGGACTGTGGTTTCAGGAGACATCTAGGTTAATTGGCATAATAAAACGTATTAAGAAAACATTCTGCATCCCACTTCAGAGAGTGGCATCTGGGGTCTTAAATCCTAGCAAGCACCATCTAAGTTTTATCAATTGGTCCCAACCCACCTGGAGCAAAGGAGAATGAAGAACACCAAAGACACAAGGTAATTAAGAGCCCAAGAGACAGAAAGGGCCACATGAATCAGAGACGACATTAGCCTGAAACCAGAAGAACTAGATGGTGCCCAGCTGTAACTGATGACTGCCCTGACAGGGAACATAACAGAGAATCCCTGATGGAGCAGGAGAGCAGTGTGATGCAGACCTCAAATTCTTGTAAAAAGATGAGACTTAATGGTCTGACTGAGACTAGAAGGACCCTGGGAGGTCATGGCCCCCAGACCTTCTGTTAGCCCAAGACTGGAACCATTCCCAAAGCCAACTCTTCAGATAGGGATTGGACTGAAATATAAGATAGGAAATGATGCTGGTGAGGAGTGGGCTTCTTGGCTCAAGTAGACACATGAGACTACGCGGGCTGCTCCTGTCTGGAGGGGAGATGAGAAGACAGAGGGGGACAGAAGCTGGCTGAATGGACATGGGGAATACAGCGTGGAGAGAAGGAGTGTGCTGTCTCATTATCGGGAGAGCAACTAGGAATACATAGCAAAGTGTATATAAATTTTTGTATGAGAGACTGACTTGATTTGTAAACTTTCACTTAAAGCACAGAAACAAAAACAACAACAAAAAAACCACTCATGCTGAAAAAAAAAAAAGAAATTGAAGCCAGATTCAGAAGAGGATATAGAACCAGGGATGTCATTGCTGATGTTCTATGGATCATGGCTGAAAGTAGAGAATACTAGAAAGATATTTACCTGTGTTTTATTGACTATGCAAAGACATTCCACTTTGTGGATCGTAACATATTATGGATAACCTTGCAAAGAATGGGAATTCCAGAACACTTCATTATGTTCATGAGGAACCTGTACGTAGACTAAGAGGCAGTCATTCAAACAGAACACGGGGATACTGCATGATTTAAAGTAAAGAAAGGTGTATGTCAGACTTGTATCTTTTGTCATAATTATTTAGTCTGCATTCTGAGCAAATATTCCAAGAAGCTGGACTATCTGAAGAAGAATTGGGCATCAGGATTGGAGGAAGACTCATTTCAGACCTGCAATATGCAGATGATAGAACCTTGCTCGCTGAAGGAGTAGAACGCTTGAAGCACTTAATGATGAGGATCAAAGGCCACAGCCCTCAGTATGGATTACAGTTTAGCATGAAGAAAACAAAAATCCTCACAACTGGCCCAATAAACAACATGATGATAGATGGAGAAAAGATCGAAGTTGTGAAAGATTTCATTTTACTTGGATCCACAGTCAATGTCCACGGAAGCAGCAGTCAAAAAATCAAATGATGCGTTCCATTGGGCAAATCTGCTTCAGAAGATCTCTTTAAGTGTTAAGAGCAAAGATGTCACTTTAAGGACTAAGATGTGCCTGACCCAAGTCATGGTGTTTTCAATTGCCTCATATGCATGTGAAAACTGGACAGTGAATAAGGAAGACCTAAGAAGAATTGATGCCTTTCAATTATGTTGTTGCTGAAGACTATTGAATATACCATGGGCTGCCAGAAGAATGAACAAATCTGCCTTGGAAGAAGTACAGCCAGAATGCTCCTTAGAAGCGAGCATGGCTAGATTTCATGTCATGCACTTCAGACATGTTATCAGGAGGGACCAGGCCCTGGAGAAGGACATAATGCTTGGTAGAGGGTCAGTGAAAAAGAGGAAGAGTGTCTGCGGAAATATGCTCAAGCATCACAAAGATTATGAGGATGGTGCAGGATCGGGCAGTGTTTTGTTCTGTTGTACATAGGGTTGCTATGAGTTGGAACTGACTCAGTTGTACCTAACAACAACAACAAGCATGAACATGACACAGACTTTTTTTGTCCAAGCCTCTCTTTTGTTTTGCCAAATCAAGTAAGATCCTCCTTTCACAAATCTTTTTATAAGTAAAAGTGGGCCTTCTTTGATGGAGAGTAGAAATTGTGTTTATTCTTGCTACTTTTAAAAAATAATTGGGGAACATTATTTCTCTGTCAATACCACAAACAGTATGCAGTATTTATTCTCATGTCTTAGTTCCAGATATTGAATATTTTCCTAGAATTTATTAAAGTAAGCATTTTTATAACTTGCTCCTTAGTCATTTTATTTATGGAGCTCCTGTATAAACTACTAAACCAAGCCCTTTTGGATTTTCCTCTTTCACTTGTAATCCTTATTATTTTTGTTTCCTGCTTTTTATTTCTCTTGGCTGACAGTCTTTACGAAATGTTGCTTATTAGTATTTTTGTGCCACCTCAGTTCTGCTCATATTCTTTGAAATATCTTCTGAATGTTGGCTTTCTCTCCTTTCTGCCACCTCTTTTAGTCCCTGTGGGTGTTAACAACAAAAACAGAAACAAAAACAAAAAACAGTTGCTGTCGAGTTAACTGTGACTCATGGCAACCCCATGTGTGTCAGAGTAGAACTGTGCTCCATAGAGTTTTCAATGGCTGATGTTTTGAAAGTAGATTGCCAGAACTTTATTCTTAAGTGCCTCTGGGTGGACTGGCACTTCCAGCCTTTGGGTTTGCTGCTGAGCCCATTAACCATTTGCACCACCCATGCAGAGTTTGTGAATTTTTTTCCTCATTTATAAAGGGAAAAAAAGGGTAGTGAGTTTCACAATACTGAATGATTTGCGTGAAGTCTAAATGGTTTAGAGGTGATTTTTATATAGTAAAAATATCAATGAATTATATGAATGCTAGCTGTTATTATTTTTAATTATTGTCATTATCATGTTGGCACCCTTGGTCTTTGAAGAGGAAAACACAATTTAAGAGAATTGCAACTGAAAATTTTGTCATAATCTCAGTCAGTGTAATTGCTGCCTTTCCCTCATACTTGAACTTCTCAGATGCTGTGGGCCTCTAGGTTATAGCACCATTGTGGGTTGACAGGCTGTCTGGAGACCTAAGTGTTTGTAGTCTCTCAAGTAGTTTGATGTAGTACTGGGTTATGCAACATTCTGTTTTCATGTTATTGTGGGGATTGTTGTTTCACTCGCCTTCTATTCACTCCATTGGCGAAGGAGAGATTCCCACCTTAGTGTTGTAGGAATGGCCAAACATGTGACACCTGACACTAGACAGATGAGATGGACAGTAATTTATTAGTCACATATACTCATAGTTGGGGGGGAGGAAAACACGACATACCACACAGGATCACACAGGTTTTGCATTCAGGAACACAGTGAAAAACCAGGGCTTTGGGAGGGTGGCTTTGTAGTATCAGGAGGGTGGGGTGCCACATTGTCACTGCAGGAAGATGTGATTAGCTTGTTTGAATAATTCTGCAGGCTGGCAGGGAATGGAAACCTGCTACTCAGGAACTGTGCTTGGTTTGTTTGAAAAGGAAGATTAGCCGGAAAACTTTATCTGTGGAAACCTAGTGGGGAGTGGAACTTGTAGTAAGATTATTGGATGCACTCCCAGTTTCACCAGGTGATGAGGAAGCACGTAATATTGGATCTTAATTTTAGACCTTACTATCACAATTTTTTTTTTTTTTTTTTATCACAATTGTGAGAATTTCATCCTCTGTCTAGAGCTGTTAACCAGTTGACATCAAGTTGATTTCAACTCATGGCATCCCCATGTGTTCAGGGTAGAGCTGTACTCCATAGGGTTTTCAATGTTTGTAATCTTTTGGAAACAGATAACCAGGCCTTTCTTCCAAGGTGCTTCTGCGTGGTTTTGAATAGCCAAGTGCTTAACTATTTGTGCCATCCAAGGACTCCCTAGAGCTGGTACTGAATAGAAAAAAAAAAAAAAAAAAGTTCAGATCAGGAAAGAAACGAAAGGCGAATCACGTGCTTCCTTGCCTTTATAGCCTCAGTATCCCTTAAGTGAGCCTTGACATTGAAATTATCCAGAAATTTTTGTGTTCATCATCTTTTCTCTATTATAAAAATAATATTACATTTACAACATTGAGTTTCTCCTTTCATTTATGTTTTCATGATTATAACTTCATCAGTTATTTGAAATAACCTTGCTTTAAAAAAAATAGGGAAAAATGTGCATTGTGCTCTGGTGGCACAGTGGTTAAGAGCTTGGCTACAAACCAAAAGGTTGCCAGTTCAAGTCCACCAGCCGCTCCTTGGAAGCCCTATAGGGCAGTTCTGTTCTGTCCTATAAGGTCACTATGAGTCAGAATCAACTCGATGGCAGCAGGTTTTTTTTTTGTTGTTGTTGCTGTTAAATATTTCTGTAAGGAGCCCTAGTGGTAGTGGTGCAATGGTTTAGTGCTTGGCCAATAACAAAAAGGTGGTCAGTTTGAATACACAAGTGGCTCTGCTGGAGAAAAAGACCTGGGGATCTGCTCCTATAGAGATTAAACAAAACAAAACAAAACTGTTGCTGTCAAGTTGATTCTGACTCATAGCGAACCTGTAGGACAGAGTAGAACTGCTCTATAGGGTTTCTAAGGAGTGGCTGATGGATTAGAACAGCTGACCTTTTGGTTAGCAGACATAGCTCTTAACCACTGCACCAGCGGGACTCCCCCGTAAAGATTGCAGCTTAGGAAGTCCCATGGGACAATTCTACTGTGTCCTATAGGGTCACTATGAGTTGGAATTGACACGGTGGCACACAACAACAGCAGCAAATATTTATGTATATAGAGCATGTATTTGGAAAGATGTGAACAAGAAAGAGACTTCTTCCGTCACTTTTTTCTCAAATAGTTCCGTTAGGACAGAGCTGTAAGTCCAAGGAGAATTAGAAGACTAATGTTAGAACTTCATTGAATGTTATGCTGTATTTCTCTTTCCTGTTGTTTTCAACATGAGATGTAGACATATTTTATTAATATAATACTCTCTTTTAAAAAATCTCTTATTATCTGGTTCCACTTTGGAATTTTCTCATTGCTTACCATTCTCTCCTTTGATCTTCTTCAGTTTCATTAATAAATATTAAAAATTCATGATAATAGGAATTTGGGTATAACAGATTTGGAGATTGGCTCCTTTTCTTTGTAACTGACTTACCATGTCAGTTCATTAATCTTGCAGTAATGCCACACTGCATTTTATGGGGCCTGAATTTTGAGGGCCCACTTAAAGCATTTTAGTGTTGTTTTAATATTATTAGTTTAATTCCTTTAATAATGCATTTATCAATGTGACTTTGGTTTACAGATATTTTGTTTATAATTTCTTTTCTTACAGACAAGGATTACAAATATATTATTAAGAATAAATTGTATTATTTTATAGTTGGACACAGGTGTGAAGGAGAAAATGTACCAGAAGGCCCTACTCAGAAATGTCTTCGTGAAGCCAGGGAACAAAACAAATGTAAAACAAAGATGAAAAGCAATACAAAGGTATGCCATTTATTTTTATTTTCCTTTGGTTCAAATTTACTCTCAGAAACTCTATAAAGATCCATGCACTTATATGATATTATTGTTTTACTGGAAAAGGAATTTAGAGAGTATATATTCCAACCACCTCAGTTTATAGATGGAAAACAGAGGCCCTCAAATGTTATTATTAACTACTGAACTCAGAGACACATGCATATTATTGGCAGAGACAACCCAGTGCATCACTGCCACTATTCTCAACCTAGGTGTCTTAGGCTGTGTTCTCCAGAGAAGCAAAACCAGTAAAACGCGTATATATATATATATATACACACACATATATATATATATATATATATATATATGCATACACACACATACATGCAGAGATTTGTATCAAGGAAATGGCTCAGGTGGTTGTAGAGGCTGGAACATCCCCAGTCCGTGGATCAGGATAGAAGCTTTTTCTAATTCACGTAGCCACAGGGGCTTGCAAACCCAAGATTGGCCGGTAAGAGAGCAGGGCTCTTGCTCTCAGGCTTTGAAGATTGATGAACCTCAAGATTAGCTGGCAAGACCTCAGGTAAGCTGCTTGCTCAAGTCTCAAGAACCAGAGGTCAGACGAACAGGAGCCAGCTGCAGGATCCAGCATGAGCAAAAAGCCCACGAGTCTTGCCAGAAATGTCCACTTATATTCCATGCAGGCCACACATCGAAGGAAACTCCCTTTCAACTAATTGCCTACTCACAGCAGAGCCCATCATGGAGGTGATCACAACATCATACGACTGCTGAGCCATTGCGAATCATGGCCCAGTCAAGCTGACACACCACCTTAACCATCACAATAGGCTTGGCCGTGTTTTGCACATCTGCTCAACTTTCTGCCTAAACTCACCTCCATCCGAAAGAAACCCAGTTCACCTCTTGTCTTATAGTATAACTTCAAATTTTTCTTAGTCTTCTTTAAAAGTAGAATATAAGTAAGCCCCATTGAAGAATATTTTTTTTTAGATGATTGACTTTGCTTTGCAGTCAGGGTGATAGTCAAAATCTTTAATGATTAAAGAAAATGGTATTAAAAATGTCTGGTCAGACAAATATTTAGAAAAAGAAAATTATGTAAAACTTGTGATATGTTTAGTTTCTTGTGAAAATTACATAAAAGTCTAGATGTGTAATAAATTTTTTTACAATTGTTGCCTTAGAGTTTTAAAATATCTGGCATGTATTTAAAATAAATTTACAATTATAATAGCTGTTTAGTAATAGGAATTCTATAAGAGGAATAGATTTTTATGAATTAAAATAATTTAATAAATTATTTACTTAGCCAATACCAATAACATTTTTTTCCCTCCAGTGTATGAATTAGACCCTGGTATATACCATTGAATAAAATGAAGACTTTTCTGTGATTTTTCAAATTAGTATTTTATTGCTTCTTTATTATCACTATTAAGTTAAGAATGTATTGTATTTCAGGTAGATGCATATCAGAGTTAAGTATTTTGGGGTGATCGTGGTGATTGTCATCAGAAATATTTTCATCCCTTAATAGCATAGGCATTCTCTTTCAGTCATGCTTCAAAAAAAAAAAAAATCCAAATCTGTTGCTGTCAAGTTGATTCCAACTCACAGCGACCTTATAGGACAGAGTAGAACTGCCCCATAGAGCTTCCAGGGAGCACCTGATGGATTCGAACTGCTGACCTTCTGGTTAGCAGCCGTAACACCTAACCACTACGCCACCAGGGTTTCCCAGTCATGCTTAGAAATGATTTTTTGATTCATTCGGTAACTTCTTATGGTTTCTAAAGTTTTTTACTTTAGTAATGCAAGTGGTTTAGGCTGGGTTCTCTGGAGAAGCAAAACCAGTAAAACATGTAAGTATATGTAGAGAGAGATTTATGTCAAGGAAATGGCTCACACAGTTGTAGAGACTGAAATGTTCCAATACTGTGGGTCAGATTGGAGACTTCTCCTAACTTACATAGCTGCAGGGGCTGGCGAACCCAAGATTGGCAGGTCAGAGAGCAGGGCTGTTGCTCACAGGCTGTGAAGATGAACGAATCTTGAGATTGGCAGGCAAGACCTAAGACTGCAGTTAAGCTGCTAGCTCAAGTTCCAAGAACCAGAGGTCAGACAAGCAAGAGCCAGCTGCAGGATCCAGAGTGAGCAAAAGCCCACAAGACTTGCCAGAATTCCACTTATATTCAATGCAGGCTGCATGCCCAAGGAAACTCCCATTCAACTGATTGGCTACTCTCAGCAAATCCCATCATGGAGGTGATCACATTATATCAAATCTCAACATGGAAGTAACCACAACATCGTACAACTGCCGAACCACTAGGAATCATGATCCGACCAACTTGACACACAATCTTAAGCATCACAGCAAGGTTAAATTTTTATGTGACTAAAAGTCTACTGAAATATGGGACAAGTATATGAATATTTATGCATAGTGTGTTCTTTTTTAGTGTTGCATTAAAATATATAACATAATACCTATAACATTATAGAAAAATTCAGGTGTTCCAAAAATGGTTAAAGAGCAAAGTGAGTCCCTCCCTCCCCTTATCAGGTAATCATTTTTTCACTGATTTTTCTCTTTTACTTTTCTAGTAGTTATTTTAATTTAACAATAGCTGAGTTTATTTCTATTTTTTTATGTTATCCACTTTAGACAGTGTTCATTGACTCTTTTTCTGGAAATAAACAGACATTAAGAGCACTTCACAGATATGAGTTACATTATTATGCAACTTGTCAGGGTTGATAATACTAACATTTGCTGTATAGCCCACAAATGGACCAATAAGCAACATCGTGATAAACAGAGAAAATATCAAAGTTGTGAAGGATTTCATTTTACTAGGATAAACAGTCATCACCCATTAAAGCAGCGTTCAAGAAATAAATCAGTGTATTACATTCTCCAGATCTGCTGCAAAATCTCTCTTTAAAACCTTAAGAAACAAAGATGTCACTTTGATGACTAAAGTGAGCCTGGCCAAAGCTATGGTATTTTCAGTCAATAAGGAAGACCAAAGAAGAATTGCTACATTTGAATTATTATGTTGGCGAAGAATATGCCATGAACTACCAGAAGAATGAACAAATCTGTTTCCGAGAAAGTAAAACTGTAATACTCTTTATAAGTGAGGATGGCGAGACTTCATCTGGCTTACTTTACATTATCAGGAGGGACCAATCCCTGGAGGATATCATCATTGGTAAAGTAGAAGGTCAGCAAGGAAGAGCAAGATCCTCAATGAGATGATTTGACACATGGCTGCAATGATGGGATCAAACATAGCAACAATTGTGAGGATGGCCCAGACTAGGCAATATTTTGTTATGGTATAGAAGGGTCGCTATGACTTGAGCTGACTTGACAGCACCTAACAATAACCACAACATGTAATCCTAATTCTACTTTCTGTTTTAACCTCATAAAAAGTACTTATTTGCCAGATAAATGGCTGCACACAATGTATCCAAAGCCATGTTAATCTGCTCTTGCGAAGATCCTACGTCAGGTAGAGTGTCTAAAATTTGGGCTTCAACTTGGTTGAGTTTGCAGTAGTTTACTCTTATCCTCCAGGATCTGTTTTTTATAAGGGTAGACTGGAAAACTTTATAGGAATGTGATGGGAATTGCTACATTGGAGTAATCTCTGCCATTCCCCCAGGAAGCAATGTTATTTTTGATTGTGATCTTGGTCAAGGAAGGGAAGTTTCAGAGGCCTCCACTTGGCATATGTTACTACCAATAACCTTTATCTCTCAGGCCAAGAAACTAATGTGAGGGTTCTGGCACCTACCAAGTATATTCTTTCAAATTACTTATTTGGAGACTAGAAAATGATCACCACATGGGTTCATGGGTGCCATCTCACTGTGATTCAAACCTCAATCAGTACTTTATTTATTACCTGGTATCTACATGTCTTAATAGATGCTAATTAAGGATGTGTGGGGGCGTGTTATAACACTGTGAGTCACTGACTATCGATGTCATGCTAGACCTGTGTCCAGCAGTTTAAAAATATTTGGGTATTCCTTCTTCCCCAGGATATGGTTACCCAAGAAAATGGCTGTTGGTACCTTTGGGGAAGGGATAAAAGAATCATCATATAAATATATCCTGTGGTGTTGCAGAATCCTTTCTGCTAGGGACCTGGACTGTTCTTAACTAAGTGGGTCCAGAGCCTGAAAACTTGTTCAGGTCTGGAATCCAGGCAAATAACTGTGACTTTTTATGGAGTAGTTGCCCTCAGCATTCTGATAATCCATCCTTGATGTCTTCTGGTTATACAGATTGAGCATTACCTTTTATTGCTTCCCATTTTTCTGTCCTCTAAAGATATTATATTCTATTAACTATCTCCCTATCTCTCTGTGGCTCAGGCTCTCCTGGCTGCTACTCCAGCTTTGTTGCTCTTTACCATAATTATGCCCCAACTAAAAAAAGACCTCTTTAAAATACTATAAAGCAAAGATGTCACCTTGAAAATTAAGGTGCACCTGACCCAAGCCATGGTATTTTCAGTCACCTTATGTGCATACAAAAGCTGGACAATGAATAAGGAAGACAGAAGAACTGAGATATTTGAAGTATGGTGTTGGCAAAGAATATTGACTATGGTTTGGCAGAAGAACGAACAAATCTATGTTGGAAGAAGTATAGCTAGAATGCTCCTTAGAAGCAAGGATGGCAAGACTTCATCTCATGTGCTTTGGACATGTTACCAGGAGGGATCAGTTCCTGGAGAAGGACATCATGCTTGGTAAAGTAGAGGGTCAGCGAAAAAGAGGAAGACTCTCAATGAGATGGATTTACATAGTGTCTGCAACAATGGGCTCAAACATAGACTGTGAGGATGGCTTAGGACTGGGCAGTGTTTCATTCTGTTGTATATAGGGTTGCTATGAGTTGGAATTGACTCGATGGACAGCACCTAACAACAACAACAACATGCCCACTTGTCCTATATTTTGTTGCGATCAAATCATCTTCGTTACTTTTAGTGAGTCCAGTTTTCTAATAACACCTCCTACCATCAGCCCAGGCTTTCAGAGGAGACTCAACTGAGCTTCTCAGTGATGTTGCCGTCCCTTTCAGCAGTGCAGTCCTTAATGCTTTTGTAACTGGTGTCTCCTCTGGTCATGTGGACATGGTTATCTGGTAGGTTTTTCATACTTACTTTGTATATCCACTCTTTCATACCCACTTTTCTGAGTCTTTTGATTGTTATTCCACCATTTGTCATGGTAGTTTTATCATTTTTATTTCATTTCAGTTAGCCTTCATTTGTTCCAAGCTTGCAGGAGTCACTGTAGCATCATCTTAACAACAGGATCCTTGCTAGGGTATTATATTCTATATCATAGGAGAGTGCTCTTTCAACCTTCTTTGTCCCAACAGCTTCAGGATCCAGTCCTTTTATGTACTCTCTTGGCACCTGCAGGTACGTGATAGCTAGGTCCTATAGTTCCTTTGGAAACCCTGGTGGTGTAGTGGTTAAGTGCTATGGGTGCTAACCAAAGTGTCGGCAGTTCAAATCCGCCAGGCGCTCCTTGGAAACTCTATGGGGCAGTTCTACCCTGTCCTATAGGGTTGCTATGAGTCGGAATCGACTCAATGGCACTGGGTTTGGTTTTTTTTTTTTTTTATAGTTCCTTTGGGAGGTAGTTCTTCTCTCCTAAAGCCTTAGTACTTCCCTGGCTAGATCATACTGTGACTTAAATGGCTTTTGGTGTATTGAACAGGAAAGGAGGTGGAGAAATACATTGTAAGAGGGGATATTTGTTGCCTTACAAAGCAGAGGACACGAATTAGTTTTGTTCAAGGGAAAAGTCCTGTCCTTCAGAGGGAAGAACAGGCCACTTCTGTGGGGATCCAGAGAGTTCAGGGAAATCTCAGGATTCAAGATTTTCAAGTGCATTGTCCACATTTATCCATAGCATCTCTATATACTATGTATAGATTGCCCCAATATTATTCTAAATTATGCTCTTTCTGTGGGTCCCTGGTGGTGCAGTGGTTAAGAGATTGGTAGCTAACCAAAAAAGGCACCAGTTTGAATTTATTAGCAGCTCCTTGGAAACCCTATGGGGCAGTTCTGCTGTATCCTGTAGGGTTGCTATGAGTTGGAATTGACTCGACAGCAATGGATTTGGTTTTGGTTTATCAAAATAAAACATTAAAAAATAAAACATTTCACAATTACCACAACCAAAAAAAAAAAAAAATCAAAAACGAAAACCAAACCTGGTGCCATTGAGTCTGCTATGAGTCGGAATCAACTCAATGGCAATGGATTTGATTTTGGTTTAGCAAAATAAAAACACTATTTAGACAATAAATAAGTGGTAACTTTGGTGTAGGGTAAGACAATTCGCAATACTGGGAAAGTCAGCACAACTTTATCAAGGCAAGGTAATGGAAGCTTCGCAGACACATCTAAACTCCATGAGGGATTGAATTACTGGGCTGAGAGCTGGGGACCATGGTCTCGGGGGACATCTAGCTCAATTGGCATAACATAGTTTATAAAGAAAATGTTCTACAACCTGCTTCAGTGAGTAGCATCTGGGGTCTTAAAGCTTGTAAACAGCCATCTAAGATACTCCACTGGTCCCACCCCACCTGGACAAAGGAAAATGAAGAAAACCAAAGACACAGGGAAAAATTAGTCTAAAGAACTAATGGACCAGAACTACCACATCCTCCACCAGACTGAATTCTGTACAACTAGATGGTACCTGGCTACCACCACCACTGCTCTGACAGGGATCACAGTAGAGGGTCCCAGATAGAGCTCGAGAAAAATGTAGAATAAAATTTTAACTCACAAAGAAAGACCAGACTTAATGGCCTGACAGAGACTGGAGAAACTCGGAGAGTATGGCCCCTGCATACCCTTTAAACTCAGTACTGAAGTCACTTCTGAGGTTCACCCTTCAGCTGGAGATTAGACAGGCCCATAAAACAAAATGAGACTAAATGGGCACACCAGCTCAGTGGCAAGGATGAGAAAGCAGGAGGGGACAGGAAAGCTGATAACGAGGGAACCCGAGGTCAAGAAGGAAAGAGTGTTGACACATTGTAAGGTTGGCAACCAGTGTCACAAAACAGTATGTGTATTAATTGTTTAATGAGAAGCTAATTTGCTCTGTAAATCTTCATCTACAGCACAGAAGAAAAAAATGTTGTAATTATCATAACCAAAATAAATAAAACAAAACCAAAACTGTTGCCATTGAGTCGATTTTGACTCATAGCAACCCTATAGGACAGAGCAGAACTGCCCCTTAGGGTTTCCAAGGAGCGGGTGGTGGATTAAAACTGCTGACCTTTTTGGTTAGCATCTGAGCTCTTAATCAGTGTGCTACCAGGGCTTCATAATTAGGTGGTTCGAATTGAAAATGCGTTGCATTCCAGAAATCTTTTTGGAACTCAAAATAATTTTTTTCTCCATAAATTTCATGCTGTAGTTTGTTTCCCTAAAATGATTTTTCTAACTCATAAGATATTTTCAAATATCACTTCTTTGCTGATGGCTTTCAAACCTGCATCTTATCACACTATAGCTTTATATTAATATATCAACAGTAACTACAGAAATTTCTATTTTGAGTTACTACCATCGCCTGAAAATTAAGATGACTTAAGTAAAAATTTTTTTTTAAATCATAAATCATTTTTTTATTTCATTAATAGGCTGATTTTTCCATTTTTGAAATTGTTTCTAATTTAATCTGCATTCTAGAGGTTCATTCAGTTCAAAATTGTGGCTTCCTCTTTGATTTTCTTCCATTGTCTCCTGAGCTCTCATTGATGTTTCTTTCACATTAATTTTCAGGTTCTGAATTTCTATATAGGATGAAATTAGGGGTTGAAATTTTGTTGGAAAGTCTAAGGGACTTGTCTTGAAGATTTATTAACAGAGCAAGTTTGCCTAGGTTAAATGTTTATTTTGGTCGAATTTGGGTGGATCTGGGGAAAATTATGGGGGCATGTTAAAACCATCCCCAAACCACCTATTGGACTGTCTCTATTTCTTCCTAATCTTCACTTCCATCCTTCTAAAGCTTCTCTGGGTGTTACCTTAGCAGCCATCTAGATGGTCTTGCCTCTGATTGTCCATTCTGTGTGATATTGAACAGTAACTCTAAAACATGCCTCCATAAATTGGTCTAATCTCTGTTTCTCAAGCAAGTTAGGTGTTTGGCTTCCTGATATTCTATGCTAATTCATATACATATTTGCATAACAGTATAAATTCTCATGTTATATCCCTTGTATAAAATTGAGTTAATAATGAAATTTAATTTTAAAGTCAATTCTAATGGTTTAACTTATTTTCTCTTGAATTAAGGAAAAGATGTCAAGCATACAGGAACTATGCTTTAAATATTATAAAGAAAATATACATATTTCTTCTCCCAATGGGTAGAAATGGAGGATGTACTGGGGAGGATATGCAAATGTTGTAGTACATATAACAAAATTCCACAACATTTTATATCTTAATAATTCAGTGTTGTCAAGGGTTAAAAAGAAATGAATACTGGTTATATTTTGGGAAATATTCACATTATCTTCAAATTTAAATTAAATTTTAAAATCTTATTAAAGAAGCAATTAAAATTCCTGCACTAAAATGATTATTTACCCAGGCAGCATCTGATTTAGCAACAATTATTTAGAGGTTATTGTAAGAAAAAAACCTTGGCCAAAGATTAGATGTTTCCCTTAAAAATAGCTTTCAGTAGCAATTAATAATTTAAATGCATTATTTTTTAATAATTGAACTTTATAAGTTTATTAATCAATAATATATGTTATATAAAAATGGTTTTTCAAAACTTATACTACCAATATTAAAATGACAGCTTTCTCATAAGCTATGGATGAGTTTTCATATTTGCCCATTTATCACAACTTCTAAGTCTTTAGAGATGATACATAACCTTTTTGTTAAAGGAACAAAAGGATATTATATTCTAGGCTATATTTAATACTTTCATAACTTATCCTTGCATGAGGTAACTATCGTCATCCATTTTTCCCCAGCATGGGATCTCTTAACATCCTGTTGCATGTAGTTTGGTAGATGCTATTTTAGCATATGAACTATTTTGGAGCTTAATTTGGATTTGAAACCCAGTTCTACCATTTATTACCTGTACAAACATGGGCAAATTACTTTGCTTCTATACTTCCACCTCTATAAATGGGGAAGAATAATATAATATATTCATCAAAGGTTTTTTTTTTTTAGGAGTCAATGAAGTAATATATGTAAGATATCTACCTATCACAGTGCCTATTACATAATTCCTACTCAAGAAATGATAGTGCTTTTGTAGAAAAGGTTATTTACTAGAAGATAAATGATAGTTGCTAATTCTCTTTTATTCTTTTGTGTTAAATATGATATAGGAAATACTGAATGAAAGTCTGTTAAAGACAGATTCATTACTTTTAACAGTTCTTGTAATTTATTTATGTAATGGCATGGATATAATTAAGCAATGGCTTTCTCTAAGTGAAGATATAGTTTACCTAATTTGGATCATGTACAAACACAGTGATGGAAATTAGAGCATGATGGTGGCTAATTCTGATGTTCTGTTTGTACGGGCCCTGCCACATGCTTGAAAGTGTTGTTTGGCTGAAAAATTGTGTACAACACTAAACATCTTTGGGGTTATTCTCTAGACTGACTTATTTAATGAAAAAAATGAAATCTTATTTAATATCTGTCATAGCATCTGCCAGTGATTATATAAAATAGATTATATTTCAATCATAATGATATTAAGATGTGAAGAGGAGAGAAAGGGTACCTTCAACTCTGACATGACAGATATGCCACCGTGCTGTGTTAGGATATACTGGCTGTGATAAGGGTTACTACAAGAGTAGTTAAGCCCACTTAACTGCTAATACCTTACATTTATTATAGTGACTTTAATGGCATTTTGTACAGTATTCTGGAATACTGCTCTGCAGTTTTATTATTATTCTGTCTAAAGTATCCTTGTGTCCCTGGCATCTACCAAGGATTTTGTGTATATTTTGCCAGTAATTGTGCGTATTACACCGGGACGTTAATTTATTCTACTTATCAAACATAAAGCTGATAAAATGAAAAATTAGTTTTGCATTTTTTAGAGTCTGGAAATATGGAAGGTATTAAAAAGCTATACCCGTGTACAAATGGGAATTTTAACACTAATAATTTGATAATGATGTTGAATGTCTTTAACAGTTCAAACAATTCCTTTAAAAAATCCCTGAAGAAATACATTAAAGTGTTTATTCATAATATCATGCCGTGTTAGATACATAAGGATTAAGCCAGCTTGTTTATAACTCTGTTCTGAATAGAAAATCAAATAAATAGAAATACTTATTGTATTAAACATATTCTACTTACATAAAGTAAATGTCAGCATAAAAGCAATAAGAGATAGTAATTATTTTCAGATTTTTAGCTCAGCTATTTATTTTCAGTTATGCATACATAACCTTGGATCATTTAGAAAATATAAAAATGAGATTTCAATGAAAAATGTTCAGTATTTTTATATTTTGAATACTTCAGTCAATATTAATATGTACAGTATCTGTATTTTAGAACAGCAAAATTGCAAATTATGAAACATGACTAGTATGTAGTCTTCTGTAACTTTTTTTTTTCTTCATTCTGTGTTTTGCTTCTGAGATTCTTCCATTTGCTGTATGTGGCTGTAGTTCATTTCACAGTATTTATTTTTCCATTCTGTTATTAATGGACACTCAGGTTGTTTCTAAAGTCGTAGTCTAATAAACAATACTGACATGAATATGCTTGTACACATCTCCAGGTTACCTATGCAAGACTTCCTATGGTGTATTTATCCAGGGAAGGAATTGCTAGTTTATTGGGCGTGGGATTTTACCAGATAGTGTCATACTGCTTTTGAAATTGGTTGAACGTATTTACCCACAAACAGACTTCCTGTTTATTCTGTGTTCTTTCTGGTACTCGATATTATTAGGGTTCTTGATTTTTGCCAATCTAATGGGTAAAAAAAAGTTACCTTATTGGGTTTTAATCTTTATTTTTCTGATTACTAGTAGAATTGAACATTTCTTCCGTTCCTAGGCCATTCATATATCCACTTGTGTGAAATACCATTTTATATCTTTTTCCTATTTTTTAAAATTGGGTTATTGATCTTTGAAGAATATTTAAAATGTAGTTTAAATATAATAATCATTTGATCATTTGTATCAATGCAGATATGTTGTCTCAGATGGTAGCTTTTGTTTTCCGTACCTTTCTGGTATCTCTTAATGAATAGTACTTCATTTTAATGTAGTGAAATTTATCAGTATTTTCTTTTATGATAGTACTTTTTGTCACTTGTTTAAGAGAGTCTTTCTTACCCTAAAAAGCCAAACCTGTTGCCACCAAGTTGATTCTGGCTCATAGCTATCCCTAGTTAAGAAATTTAGGCTTCTGTATTTTTTTAAATTTTGGTCTTTATTTATTTTTTTCTTTAACAAATGCTTTTTTTTCTAAGTGGCTTTCAAGTTATTATTTTTTTTTCCTTTCATTTAAATTGTGTTTTGGATGCAAGTTTATAGCTCAAGTTAATTTCTCATACGAAAATTTATACACATATTGTTTGGTGACATTAGTTGCAATCTCCACAATGTGACAGCACACTCCCCACTTCTACCCCGGGTTCCCTGTGTCCATTTGACCAGTTCCTGTCCCTTCCTGCCTTCTCATCCTGCTTTTGGACAGGAGCTGCCCATTTGGTCTTGTACATCTGATTGAACTGAGAAGTATATTCCTCATGTGTATTATTTTTTGTTTTATAGTCCTGTCTAATCTTTGTCTGAAGCGTGGGCTTCAGGAATGATTTCAGTTGTGCATTTACAATGTGTCTGGGGACCATAGTTTCAGAGCTTCTTTCAGTGTCCGTCAGACCTTTAAGTCTGGTCTTTTTACATGAATTTGAGCTCTATTCTACATTTTTCTCCTGCTCCATCAGGACTCTCTGCTGTGTTCCCTGTCGGGGCAGTCACTGGTGGTAGCTGGTCACCATCTGGTTCTTCTGGTCTCACACTGGTGGAGTCTCTGATTCATGTGGTCCTTTAGTCTTTGGTTTTCTTCATTCTCCTTTGCTCTAAGTGGGATGGGACCAACTGATGTATCTTCGATGGCCACTCACAAGCTTTTCAGACCCCAGACACCACGCACCAAAGTGGGATGTAGAATATTTTCTTAATAAACTGGTTATGCCAATTGATCTAGATGTCCCCCAGAACTATGATCTCCAGGCCCCCGCCCCAGTTACTCTGTCCTTCAAAGTGTTTGGATGTGTTCAGGAAACTTCTTAGGTTTTGCTTTGGTCCAATTGTGCTAACTTCCCTTGTATTGCGTGTTGTCCTTCCCTTCACCAAAACTGATCCTTGTCTACTATCTAGTTTGTGATTTCCCCTCCCCCTCCCACCCTCGTAACCATCAAAGAATGCTTTTATCTGTGTTTAAACCATTTCTTGAGTTCTTATAATAGTGGTCTCATACAATAATTGTCCTTTTGTGGCTGACTTATTTCACTCAGCGTAATACCCTCCAGATTCATCCATGTTAACAAATATTTCTGTGTGTAATTTCTAAAAAAAGTTTATTCCCTTACATAAGCATTGTGTAATAAAATGAAGGATTTAATGTTGTTGCAAAAATATTAATTTACATAATTAATTTAAATTTTGTCATGTGTTCCATTAATGTCTCCAGAATGTTTTTAAACTTTTTATTTTGAGATGATTGTAGAGTCACATGGAGTTGTAAGGGAGAGATCACTGTACACTTCACCCAGTTTCCCTCAAAGGTATCATCTTGTACAACTATAATGCAGTATTATAGTCAGGATACTTTCAAGGTATAGAATAGCTCCATCACTACAAGGATCCCTGGTGTTGTCTTTTTATGGCACACCTATCTGCCTCATTGTCTCCACCATTCCCAGCCCCAGCAACAACTAATCTGTTCTCCAGTTATCTACTTTGTCATTTCAAGTTTGTTATATAAATGCAGTCAGACAGTATGAAACTTTTTGGGATTGCCTTTTTCACTGAGCATAATTCCAAGTGGCTGTGTGCACCAATAGTTGGTTCTTTTTTATTGCTGAGTAGTAGTCCATTTTTACTTATTTTTCTTTGAAATTTGGTAGTATTCTCCAGTGTAACCGTCTTGGTTGGAAGATTTCTTTTTTTGGAAGACTTTTTAATTACAAATTAAACTTCTTTAAAGGCTATAGGACTATTCAGGTTATTTAATCTTGAGTTTTGGTAGTTTGTGGTTTTTGAGGAATTGGTTCATTTCTTTTAATTTGTTGAATTTATGAGTGTATTTACTATCCTTTCGATGACTTCAGGATCTAAACTGGCACTTCCTGTTTTATTTGTATTTGTGATATGTATCTTTTCTGTTTTTAATTTTTGTCAGTCTTGCTAGAGGTTTATCAATTTTCTTGATTTTTTTCAAAGAAAAAACATTTAGTTTCATTGATTTTTCCATATTTGTTTTCCCATCCTCAGTTTCAATCATTTATCTTTATTGTTTCATTCTACTAGCTTTGGGTATATTTTACTCTTCTTTTTCTACTTCCATGAGGTAGGAGCATAGGTTATTGACTTATTTCCCATTTTCTAATGTAAGCATATAGTTACAAATTTCCCTCTCAGCACTGTTTTAGCTATATCCTGTATATTTTGATATGTTGCACTTTTATTTTCATCTACTTATTTGTATTTATTTTAAATTTCCTTTGGGATTTCTTCGACCGAGAAACATGTTAATTTTCAAGTGTTTAGAGATTTTCTTGTTGCCATTCTGTTATTAATTTCTAGTTTGATTGCATTATTGTCAGAGAATATACTGTATGTTTTGTTGCTAGGTTGGAGATCAGAAAATGCCAGGCCTGAATCTCCTTTTTCTGTTGGGTAGAGGGTAGTCAGATGTTTTGCATCTATGGTGTTCCTTTAGTTCTGGTGTCTCTAACAAGTTTGCCTTCCTCTTTCCACCTTTCAGAGTACTTCTTTGATTTTTTCTTGTATTATTTCCAGGGATAATAGTTGTACGTAGCAGGGAAGAACAGGGTGAGATGAGTCTGCATCATCTTGTCTGAATGAGCAGCCTCTTCATAACATTATGCTTTCCAATTTTAAATATTTAATATACCTATAATTGATTTTTTTAAAATGTGGAATATAATAGGAATCCAATTTTACTTTATTTCATACTGCCTGTCTCAGCACAATTTATTGTATGGTGGTTCTTTTCCCCTATGGTCTGTGGTACCACTTGGGTCATTTAACTAGTTTCCATGTATATGTGTTTGCTTCTGAACTCTCTCTTATGTTCCATTGATGAGTTTGTTTACTCTTGTGCAAATATCACACTTTTAAATTATTATAGTCTTTAATAAGTTTTTATATATTTTATGGCAATTCCCTCAAACCTATTCTTGTTTTTCAGAAGTGTTACAGCTGTTCTTAGACTTTTCCTTTTATCTATAAATTTTAAAGTGTTCATGTTGTTAGGTGTTGTTGAATCAAGTTCTGAGTCATAGTGACCCTGTGTACAACAGAATGAAACACTACCTGGTCCTGCGCCATCCTCACAATTGTTGTACTTGAGCCCATTATTGCAGCCACTGTGTCATTCCATCTCTTTGAGGGTCTTCCTCTTTTTTTGCTGACCCTCTACTTTACCAGCATGATGTCCTTCTTCAGGGGCGGACCTTCCTGATAACATGTCCAAAGTATGTGAAACATAGTCTCACCACCCTCGCTTCTTAGGAGCATTCTGGCTGTACTTCTTCCAAGACAGATTTGTTCATTCTTTTGGCAGTCCATGGTATATTCAATATTCTTTGCCAACACCGTAATTCAGAGGCGTCAGTTCTTCTTAGGTCTTCCTTATTCATTGTCTAGCTTTCACATGCATGTGAGGTGATTGAAAACACCATGGCTTGAGTCAAACACACCTCAGTCTTCAAGGTGACATCATTGCTCACCAAATCCCTAAAAGAAAATGTTCTTGGGATTTTTATTGTAATAACTTTGGGTTTATAGATTAAGGTGGAGATAGTGGCATCTTTAGATTATTGGGTCTTTCAGTGCAAGAATGAACATTAGTTCTCTATATATTTGTGTTTAATTTCTTTCAGTAACATACATTTTTTCACATAGGTCTTTTAAATGTTTTTGCTAAATGTATTTCTAAGTACTTATAATTTTTTACTATTTCAAATGGTATCTTTTAAAAATAAATAACTTGTCCCTTTGTTGGCTTTGAGGCCTCCTTCAACAGAAATCAAGAGGGAGCCTGTGTTCTCAGAGCAAGATCAGCCCTCTGTCCAACTCCACACCACCATATGCAAAAAAAGAACTCTTGTGCCTGGAATCAGACCACGCCTCTGAAGTACACCATTGGCAAGAGACAACAGAGTTCCCAAGCACTCAGAATAAGAACACCAAGCTACAGGACATCATTTCTCTTGGCTCATCAGGAGCTAAGTGGGAAACTCTGAGCAACATATGTGCCTGGTGTGTTTTCCTACAGCTCTCTCTTTCCTCAACACCCATGCTCTTTAGTCATATTCTTTTCAGTCTTTAGAAGAAGCCCAGGACTCCTAGTTCATTGTTTATTCTAGAACTCTTATCATCCCTAAGTCTCCCTATATAATTTTTTCTGACCCTCTCTCTCCTTCCCATTTCCTGACTCCTGAAACCATTTTTCCATACATTCTGGAACTCAAGATCAAAAGGGTTGCTATGAGTCTGAATCCACTTGACAGCAACAGGTTAAATAAAATATTTTTTGTATGGCCATGCAAGCTACTTCACTGAATGTGGAATTGGGAAGTGATTCACACAGTCAGCTCTCTGATCAAGTTTTAACTAGTTTTATCAAGCACACCACTGCCTGCGGTATTCTAAACTGGTGGCTGTTCTCTTTGCTCCCTACTCTGCCATACCACTGGACCTGTAGTTGGGTTAAATGTCCCCTCTGATCCTCATTGCTACTTTTAGTCCTTTTTTTTTCTCCTTTCTCCATGAACACACCCTGTTTTAAATCTTATATCATCAGATTATACCAGGTTGCCAGTTTGAGTCCACCAACCATGCCTTGGAAACCCTATGGGGCAGTTCTGCTCTGTCCTATAGGGTTGCTATGAGTTGGAATCGACTCTACGGCAATGAGTTTGGTTTAGTTTTTGGGTATCTTTTTATTACAGGCACCTCTTCCCAAGTTATTATTATTTTTTTTGGTCATAAAAAAAAATCCCTGTGACATTGTTACTTTCTTAAAAATGACTCTTGTTATATTCCTCATGATTGAAATATAGATGATCCTTCTAACACTCTGAACTCTTGACAGCTGTCTTACAGTGAACCTGTTCTCTATCTAGTCTTAGCCACTCACTTTCCTGGTCATTTCCTAGGCCATGTTATTGCCTAGGATTTTTCTTTTTTTGCTTGTTCTTCCTTATCTACCCAAACTCTTTTTGTTGAGATGTTCCAGGGCTCTGGTCTTTTCTGTTGTCTCTCCCTAGGTGATTCCGTCTAATCTCATGGCTTTAAATTCTACTTATATGTTAATGACTCCTTAGTTTATATTTTCAGTGGGGATTTCTTCCCTGAACTCTAGTTTTATATATCCAACTGCCTACTTGGTTACTGCAGTTAGATATCTCTTCTTTACTAAAGCCATGTTTTCTGAAGTTTTCTCCATGTTAATTAATGGGAACTCCATTCTCCTGTTACTTCAGCCAGAAAACTTTGGAGTTATCCTTGAATCATATCTCTCACACCTCACATAGATATAAAAGGAAATTATTTTGGTTGTATCTTGGACCAGCAGCATTACTCCCGGATCCAAACTGCCATCACTGTAGCTTGGCAATAGCCTCCTAACTGATCTCTCGGTTTCTATTTTTGTTAACTTTCAGTCTCTTTTTGAACTTAACCAGCCAGAGTGGTCCTTTTAAAACATTGGTCTGTCCATTAACATTTCTCTGCTGCAAACTTTCCAGTGGCTTCCAATCTTAGTCACAATTACAGATAAAGTCATTGTAAACTTTGAGGCCCTGCATCATTTCTCCCCTTTTACCTTTCTGACATCTCCTGCTACTCTACTCATCCTTGACTCAACTGCAGCCACATTAGCCTTTATCCAGTTTGTAGAACACTGTAGATGTGCTTCTTGCCTTAAAGCTTTTGCGCTTGATATTTCCTCTGCCTGTGTTGTCTTCCCTCCCATATTTAATAGCTCATCCCTCACTTCCTTTAAAGCTTTATTCAAGTGTCTTCTTTTCAGAAACCTTCCATGGGCACTCAATCTAAATTTTAATATTGCCCCTCACGCCTTGACAATTTGTGGACCTACTTTCAGTTTTATTTTTTTCTCCTTACATGTGTCACTATCTAACATGTCTATGTTACACTTAATAACTTTTTTATTGGATATTTTCCCCCACCAGAATGTAAGCTCCATTAGAGCAGGCATGTTTGTATATTTTATTCACTGCTATATCCCCAGTGCCAAAGTGTGTCTGGCAAAAACTGTATATCCCATAAATATATGTATTTGAATGAATGCATGAATGAAAAAAGGTGTTATATTTGTTGCTATACAAATGATTACTGTAAGTTGATTTTAAATACAGTGACCTTGCTATACTCTTTATTTCTATAATTTGTCTTTAGATTCTTTTCAGTTTTCTTGTAGATGATGGTATATGTGAACAATGCTGGTTGTGATTTTCTCTTTCTAATCTTGGAGAATTTTATTTATATTTTCTTATCTTTATGTATTTCCTATGACCTTCAGAAAGTGGTTAAATAGAAGTTGTTAGAGTAGACATTCTTACCTTACTCAGGATTTTAAAGAAATGCTTCTTATGTTTCACCACAAAGAATGATACTTGTAAATCTTTGGTAGATATTAAGTTCAAAAAGTCCCCTTCTCTTCCATGTTTGCTATTTGTGTGTGTGTGTGTGTGTGTGCATTTTATCATAAGTGTTAAAATTTTATTTGATCATGAATGAGGGTTGAATTTTCTGTTTTTGAGATTTTCCTCGTTAATATTTAATGTGGTGAATCACATTCATGGGTTTTCTATTGTAAACACTCTCTTCCATTCCTGGACTAAAACTAACTTACTCATTGTTTGTTATCTGATTTATATATCACTGGATCCAGTTCACTTTTTTCTAATAGGATGCTTCTATTTTATGAATAAAATTGGCTTTTAAATTTTTCTTTTTATGTACTGTCTTTTTATAATTTTGGTCTCGATGTTCTACTCGCTCCATTTATTGAGTTGGAGAATATTCTGTCTTTTCCCAGTTTTTTGAAGAGTTTTATGTTATGGAAGATCTGTTCCTTGAATGTTTTATAGAAGTATTCTGGAAAACTTACGGGCTGGTATGTATTTATGGGAAGATTTTATATTATTGATTCTTTTTTGTTGTTGTTGTTTATATAATTGGACTGGAAACCCTGGTGGGGTAGTGGTTAAGTGCTATGGCTGCTAACCAAAGGGTCGGGAGTTCAAATCCACCAGGCCCTCCTTGGAAACTCTATGGGGCAGTTCCCCTACTCTGTCCTATAGGGTCGCTATGAGTCGGAATAGACTCGGCAGCACTGGGTTTGGTTTTTTATATAATTGGGCTGTAGAGACCATAGGAGTTATTTATTCTTGGATCAATTTGATAAGTTAAAAATAATATGTTTATGTTAATCTGGCCATTTTTTCTAAATCTCAAATTTACTAGCATACAGATTTTCATCGTGTTTTATTATTCTTATATTCTCTAATGAATCTGTAGCTGTAGCCTATTCTAACTTCATGTGTGTGATACCTGTTTCTGTCTTTTCCTTCCAGTTCCCGTATTTCCTGCCACATCTCATCAGTCTTTTTGGAGATATATGAATTTAATTGGTGACTTTTGAGTTTTATCACCCTCTGTCATATCTCTGTTTTCTCTTTCATTACTTTGTACTTTTATTGTTATGGTCTCCTGTGTCTACAGTCTGTGTTTTATTCCGTTTCTCTTTTCAGCTTCTTAAGTTGGATGCTTAGCTCACTGATTTTCAGCCATCACATTCCTGTAAAATAAGCATTTAATATAAATTTCCTGCTAAATACTGTTCTAGCTGTATCCCACAGGTGTTTATATGTGACATATTAATTATTGTTCAGTTTTAAATATTTTAAGATTTCCTCTTTTTGAAATAAGTTATGGCCAGAGAACATGGTTTGTATAAAGTCAATTCTTGAAATTTTTTGAGACTTGCTATGGCGGAGAGTTCTAGTTTTCCACCAAAATGTATTTTTCTTTATTCCCATAGTTTTTACAATTTAGCTGGGCATATAGTTAAATGCTATATTCCTATACCTCCCTTATGCCTAGATATGACTGTGAGACTAAATTTTGCTAATGGGATATTTGCTTAATCAGTGTATGCCTGTGAAGTTATTTTTCAGAAATATTTACTCTTTCTTCTCATTTTCAAGGAAGGTGACTCCTTCCCTGCTCATCGATGCAGAGCTTGGCTGTGTAACTTACTTTGGCCAATGATATATTAAAAAATGTGATGCAGCAGAGGCTTGAGATGTGCTTGTACGTTTGGGTTTGCTCTCTTGCACTTTTACCATGAACATGAGAAGAATATGCCTCACCTACCCTCTGGTCCAGTGAAAGACATGAGACCCTGGCTACTATAATTCAACCCAGTCCGTATCAGCTGACCCACAGATACTTGAGCTGGATAAATTCTTATTGTTGTATGCCATTGAGACATTGTGAGTGTTTATTATGTGATACTAACTGATACAATGACACTTTCACAGTCTGGGCTTTAAAGCAGCTTTTGGCTTGTACTGCTTCATGCTCTTTTCCCTTCAGTTTGACATGGAACAAGGATGTTCCTGTAACGTGTCTTTGACCATGCAGACCAGGACAGTGTCCTAAAGGATGGGTGAACAGCAAATGGAAGGAATCCTGATGCTTGGTGCTCGACTGTGCATTAATTGATCACTCATTTGGGAGTGTTATTTATGAGAAGATTATCTTCTATTTTTTAGAGTTATCCTATTTGAGGTCTCTTTGCTTTTGACAGAGCTTAGCATTTATTCTAATAATTAGGTGCTTTATCAATAGGTCCTTTTTGTAAGTGTATGTACTTGAAAGAAATGTATATTTTCTAATTTCGGGGGTTCAGGATTCTATATATATCCACTACAGATTGTATTTTGTATAATGCAAATATTCTATATCTAAACTTTTTTTGGTCAATGATTAGTAATTTAATGAGTTGAAGGATTTGTTGACCTTTTCCATCAATTTCATTAATTTTTGCTTTATGCATTTTGAAGCTATTTTATTAGGTGCACATATAAGTTTAGAATTGTTACATCAATCGGGTGAATTGAAACATTTAATATTTTGCAGTAACCTTTATTTCTGCTAATACTTTGTTTTGTGGTCTGTTTTTGTCTACTATTAGTATAACTGCCTCAGCTGTCTTTGCTTAGTATTTGCCTGGTAAAATTTTTTTCTACCTCCCCCCCTCTTTTTTTCAGCACTTCTGTGATGATATGTTTAGTTGTTGTCTCTACAGCTGGGAATTTATTTCATTTACCTGGTGATTTTGTGCATATAATTTATTTAAATGCTTTATGCTTATTGTGATTATTGGTTTGTTTGGACTTGTTCCTACCATCTTACTTTTTGCTTTATGTCCATCTTTTCTGTTTATGATTTTTCTTTTCTTGCTTTAAAATACTATACTTTTTTTTTTCTTCATGGATTTTTCTTTTTCTCTTCCTTTAGTTTTCACCCTCAGAAATTTAGCATTTGTAATGTAAGCAAAATTAAATTTCTGGAATAACATGAAAATGTTCAAACACTGCAACTCTGATCAAAATGGTCCCAATTTACATATTATTTTTTAATCTAGAATTTTAATTATGTCTTTTAAATTATAAAAAAAAATTTTTAATTATAAAACAGACATTATTTTAAAAAGACAATGCTTATTTAGATTTATAAATGTTATTTATTAATTTCTTACTACTTTTAACCTTTTCCTTGTTGTGCAGCAGTGTCACCAGGATAGGTAAAATTTTTTTTCCCCCACTTACTGATGGAATATATTAAAACCAGTTGCTGTTGAGTTGACTTGACTCATAGTGACCTTCTGTATGTCAGAGTGGAACTGTGACTGATAGGGTTTCCAATGGCTGATTTTTTGGAAGTGGGTCACTAGGCTATTCTTCTGAGGTGCTTCTGGGTGAACTTGAATCTCTAACCTTTCAATTAGCAGCCAGATGTGTTAACCATTTGCTCCACCCTGGGACTTCTTTGTTATATTTCCTGTATTTGTGTACCATGTTTTTAATCATTTGTGAAATTTCCACTCATTATTGCCTTAAATACCGTTTTTCCTCTTTTTTTTTATTCTCTCCTTCTGTTCATCAATTAGATGTAGTTTAATGGTAGATTATACCTATTCTGTCTTCCATTTGCTTAACCACTCTTTCAAATTTTCTATGTTCTTGTTTCTATGTGCTGCATTTGTAGAGATTTATTAATTTTTATCATCTATTTTGTGAATTGTCTATATACATTGAATCTTCTTTTTTAATCCATCATTTGTATTTTTTAAAAAATTACCTTTTTTTTTTTTTTTTTGCTTTTAAATGCTCTATACAGTTCTTTTACAAATATACCCGGTAATTATTGGTACTTCCTTGTGGTCTTCACTTGTTTGTATACACCTTTTATTTATCTTATAATGAGCAAAATCATGATAAATGGAGAAAAAATTGAAGTTGTCAAGGATTTCATTTTACTTGGATCTACAGTCAACAGCCATGGAAGCAGCAGTCAAGAAATCAAAAGATGCATTGCATTGGGTAAATCTGCTGCAAAGGACCTCTTTAAAGTGTTAAAGAGCATGTCACCTTGAAGACTAAGGTGTGCCTGACCCAAGCCATGGTATTTTCAATCACATCATATGCATGTGAAAGCTGGACAATGAACATGGAAGACCAAAGAAGAATTGACCCTTTTGAATTGTGGTGTTGGCGAAGAATATTGAATATATATATCATGGACTGCCAAAAGAATGAACAGATCTGTCTTAGAGGAAGTACAACCAGAATACTCCTTAGAAGCAAGGATGGCGAGACTATGTCTTGCATACTTTGTTGTCAGGAGGAATCAGTTGCTGGAGAAGGACATCATGCTTGACAGAGTACAGGGTCAGTAGAAAAGAGGAAGACTCTCAACAAGGTGGACTGACAGTGGCTGCAACAATGGGCTCTGGCACAGGACTGGGCAGTGTTTCATTCTGTTGTGCATAGGGTCACTATGAGTCAGAACTGACTCTATGGCACCTAACAATAACAACAACAAGATTCTGCTTCCCTGTCTTATGACTGGCCCAAAGCTTAGTTTTGTGATTATAGCTTTCATTTTGGCATTTACCATCATGGCAACACACTTCTTACATGTCCATACTGCTTGGAGTTCATGTGTTAGTTCAGCAGTTTTACTTCATTATTGCTGCTTTTATATTTCTGTTGAGTGCAATAACGCAATGAAATTGTGCTTAGGGTCTACTTGTTTTTTAGTGGGAGCATCTTTCAGAGTACGTAATCTCATGTATTGCTAGAATCAAAACTCCAATATTTTAACAACATTCCCATTTTATATGTCTTTTGGGAGAATAAAAGAAAATAGTAAGCCATTTTAATCTACAGAGTAAGGTCATAACAAGTTTAAATACTTTATTTGGAATTAACATATACCAACCCTTGATTATATATTTTTCCTAGAAAAAGATGGGTGAAAGGAAAAGATACATTTGGGAAATACAGTATAGGAGTTTTAGAGCTGAAGTGTTGTTAAAAATGAGCTTGAGCTTTGAAAAGCAAGATGAGTTATAAGGAGACAATATAAGTACTCGAAAGGGAGGGGGCTTTAGGGTCAATTACTTTTAGCTACTAATGGCTAAAACAATGGTAGACTAGTATACATGTCATTTTATGACCCTTTTCAATAGTTTTGTTTCCAAAACTTTTTCTGCTGTTTATCATAAATAAGATAGTAGAGGATTTGTAGTAGAAGAAAAAAAATTGTGGTTGCAGTTACTATATTCCCTTCTATATATTCATCAGACATTTACTCAAAACATTCTGTGTGGGAGGCAGTGGGTAGGAATAGAGGTTACTAAGTAAGAAAGAAGAGTCCTTGTTTTTGAGGATTTTTACGTGCTAAGTAGAATGGTTTTTATTCCTGGGGGAAAAAAATCAACTTATTTCACTTGATTCAAAATTCTAACTTTGGAATGTCAGTGCAGATTTAATATTTGAAAGTGAATGTAGTGTGACATTATTTTATGTAACCATATACTAATGTTTATAATTTGTATTTTGATAATTTAACTGGTGATTTTATGAATCAAAAGAATTTAAAACATGAGATTTTAATTACCAAAAAATATACATTTATAATTTACTTTATTAGAATAAAGAACATCAAATCATATTATAGAGAAAAAACTAGAGTTTACAAATCAGATAGATGTGGGAATTGTTATCCTAAGCAATTCACTTAACCTGTATGAATCAAAATTTTTTCATCTGTAGGGCCTCAATAAATCCTAGCATACTTCTCATATTAAGTTTTTCAAGTCATTTAGAGTTGCCATTTATGCCATTGTCAATTATTTTTCTTTTGGCTCTTCACTCTCTAGTAGTTTGTTTCCCGCACCCTTATCCTTTTTTGGTAGAAGAGCTGAAGGCTAAGGTCTCAGACTGGTGCTGTGTCGCAGTGAGAATGAAGGAAAAAGTTGGAGCAATGATGGTATAAAATGTAGAGGGTTAGGAGGAGAATTCCATCATAAGAGGAGATAGATCCAAGAGGAGAGTAATCAATACTGTCACCAAGGAGAAATAAAGAACAAAAATTAAAAAGAGATTGAGTTTCTTTAGTCAAAATTGGTTAAAAAATTAATAAAAAATTTATCAATAAATTGATATTTTCAGGATCTATAGTATTAGATTTATAGGTACCAGATCTATTTCTTGTTGTTAGGTGCTGTCGAGTTGGTTCCGACTCATAGCAGCACTGTGTATAACAGAACAAAACACTGCCCAGTCCTGTGCCATCCTTACAAACAATAGTTGCTATGTTTTATCTCATTGTTGTAGCCACTGTATCAAGCCATCTTATTGAGGGTCTTCCACTTTTCCACTGACTCTCTACCAAGGATGATGTCCTTCTCCAGGGACTGATCTCTCCTGATAACATGTCCAAAGTACATGGGATGAAGCCTCACCATCATCGCTTCTAAGGAGCATTCTGGCTGTACTTCCTCCAAGACAGATTTGTTCATTCTTCTGGCAGTCCATGGTATATTCAGTGTTCTTCCCCAATACCATAATTCAAATGCAGCCATTTTTCTTCAGTTTTCCTTATTTACTGTCCAGCTTTCGCATGCATATGAGGTGATTGAAAACACCATGGCACCTTAGTCCTCAAAGTTTAACATCTTTGCTTTTTAACACTTTAAAGAGGTCTTTTGCAGCAGATTTGCCTAATGCAATACATCATTTGATTTCTTGACTGCTGCTTCCATGGATGTTGATTGTGGATCCAAGTAAAATGAAATCCTTGACAACTTCAATCTTTCCTCAGTTTATCATGATGTTACTTATTGGTCCAATTGGGAGAATTTTTGTTTTCTTTATGTTGAGGTGCAATCCACACTGAAGGCTATAGTCTTCGATCTTTATGAGTAAGTGCTTCAAGTCCTCTTCACTTTCAGCAAGCAAGATTGTGTCATCTTAATAACGCAGGTTAATGAGTCTTCCTCCAATCCTGATGCAGCATTCTTCTTCATATAGTCCAGCTTCTCAGATTATTTGCTCAGCGTACAGATCAAACAAGAATGGATACAACCCTGAGGCGCACACCCGTCCCAATCCCAAACCACACAGTATTCCTTTTTCTGTTTGAACAACTGTCTGTTGGTCTAAATATAGTTTCCTCATGAACACAACTAGGTGTTCTGGAATTCCCACTCTTCAAAATGTTATCCATAATTTGTTGTGCCCCACACAGTCCTATTCCTTTGCATAGTCAATAAAACACAGATAAACATCTTTCAGGTGTTCTCTGCTTTCAGTCAAGATCCATCTGACATCAGCAATGATATCCCTCATCCTACATGCTATTCTGAGTCCAGTTTGAATTTCTGATAGTTTCCTATTGATGTACTTCTGCAACCATAACCATAGGAATGTATATTCTGTGATTTGTTTTAGCCAGTGTAGAAATTTGTTTAAGAAATAATAAATCAGAATATGTGAGTAGCTAGTCTCCACAGATAGACCCCTCAGTGAACTGTGCCTTGTGATAGCCTAACCCACAGTGGATCTGGGCTACTGTATGACCCATCGGATGGAGTTTAATTGATGCTGCATGACTTCTGAGTCAAGAAGGATTGCCAATTCTGCCTTGGTCTTTTAACACTTGCTCTGGGGGAAATCAGACAAAAATTGTAACAAGATTGATAGCCCCAAGACCACCATACTGTGAGGAAGGTCACCACATGAAAAGGACATTATATAAAGAAAGAGATGCCTGGCTAGCCTCCAGCTGTTCCATCTATCCCAGCGAAGGCACTAAACCTGTGATCAAGGAAGCCATCTTGGACATCGAGCTAGTCAGAGGCTCAGGTGACTCTAATCCAAACTATTTCAGTGTAACTGCATGAGAACTGCCATGTGAGAGTCATTCAGTGAAGCTAGTCAACCTGTAGAAACAATAGTTTGTTGTTTGAAGCTAGTAAGTTTTGGGGGAGTTTCATTATTACATAAATAGATAAGCAGAAGAGTATATGCAAAGTATTTTGTTAGCCTTTTTTTTTTTTCCATGGGAGGTAGAGAGAATTACTCTCTATAACTTCAGTGTGATGCAGCATCCTTTCATTCTGGTCACCTCCAGGAGCAGGGTATTCACTGTTCAGAGGTAACCCTGTCCGCTTTAGGGCATCTGCTCTTCTCTCTTCTGTAAGTTTGCTTATTTTTCCCATTGGATTTTTTTCGATAAATACATATAATATGCTTACATCTTTTTACTAAAGCTCTTCAAATATTTAAATATATGTGCTATTGTATGTGCATTTATCTCATTGCAGCTTTGCCTCCCAGCTTTTTCTTTTCCAAAGTTCCTTCAACAATTTTTATACTCTGTGGAGCCACTTTAAGACACCAAATAAAAATAATGTTTTTTTTAATAAGCACACAATACAGTAGGATTATTAGCTTCTGAACCTGTTAATAGAGGGTTCTTTGTTTTGAGCTTTCACTGTATATTTTTTTCTATGATTTAGATAATCCTTAAAATTACAGCATGTTGCAGACAGCACAATATATGTTTAAAAGTATTTAGATTTGGGAATTCTTCTACCTTATTTTTACTTTGATCAAAGGCAGTATTCTTAATTTTGCCCTTGGTTATTATTCATTTTGATAACTTTTACAGCATTCACAGATACTCTTAAAATTTTGAATTTCTAAATAATAGATATTTAGAAAAAGAATATCACAAGAAGAGAAAAAATAGCTTTATTTTAGAATTGATTACTTGGAAATAATTTGTAGCTTTTTTAAAAATTCCATTTAAGTGGATTTTATGACATTTTCCTCATGATTTTTAAGTTTAGTCCTTGACTTAATTTGGCTTTTTTCACTTTAGAATATTTACAAATCTCTGTTCTGTATGTATAAATATTTTGTGTCACAAAAGTGATAAATTTCCTATCTTGTGATACACTCCTAATGCAAACATTTAAGCACCATGCCTTCAATAGGAACCCAAGACGGTTGAAGTTTAATATAAAATAAATAATACCTCCTGGTATACTGTTTGCCCTAGATCTTTCTAAGTGATAAATGAGGAGTTTTCAAGCACTAATTTTTTCATATTTAATGTGCTATATTTGTATATAAGTAGCTGATGCCATTGCTCCATTCCTGGCAGAGTGTGCTATCTATATTTTGTTATGTAGCAAAAAATACACTTGACTGGGAATCTATTGACAGCTTCTGAGATTACTAAAATATGTTTATAGACTTAGACAAATTTTCTCAAAAACATTTAAGTCTTAGGACCCTATGGTCTAATATTTTTGTTTTTTCCTATTTTTAAACTATTACTTTTCTCATAGTTAAAAATGGTTACAGGAGAATAAATTAATAAATTATATTTTAGTCTATGTATTCATTAGTTAAACAAAACAATGTAATATTCAGGTATCATTGACTTCTAACATTGCATAGAAAATAAAGTTAGAAATTAGCATACTAGCTAAGAAAATTTAGCATTCACTTAATAGCTCTAAGACAGTTTTGGACTAGCTTTGGTATCATTGTTTTAATGCAACATTGTAATAGATGTTGTTCATTTATGTTTTTCAATACTAAAAATTTTTTTTTAGAAGATACTTTGTTATTTGTAGGCTTGGCATAGCAGTGAATAAAGTAAACACACTCCTTGTCTATTTTTGGCATAGACTCCAAGCTTTGGAATCTTATCAGTGAAGAAATAAATAAAAAGTGATCATAAAAACTTTCCTGATGAGGGAGGGGTAGTATGGTAAAGGAGCACAGAAAGACACGGTGACTTGCTTAGATTTGGATGTCACTAAAGCGCTTAGTGATGAAGATCAAAGACCACAGCCTTCAGTATGGATTACACCTCAACATAAAGAAAACAAAAATCATCACAACTGGACCAATAAACAACATCATGATAAACTGAGCAAAGATTGAAGTTGTTAAGGATTTCATTTTATTTGGATCCATAATCAACACCCATGGAAGCAGCAGTCAAGAAATCAAAAGATGCATTGCATTAGGCAAATCTGCAAAAGACCTCTTTAAAGTGTTCAAAAGCAAAGATGTCCCTTTGTAGACTAAGATGTGACTGATCCATGCTCTGGTGTTTTCAGTAGCCTCATATGAGTGTGAAAGCTGAATGATGAATAAGGAGGATAGAAGAAGAATTGATGCCTTTGAGTTGTGGTGTTGGCAAAGAATACTGAATATACCATGGACTGCCAGAAGAACTAACAAATCTGCCTTGGAAGAAGTACAACCAGAATGCTCCCTGAAGGCAAGGATGGTGAGACTATGTTTCACACACTTTGGACTTGTTACCAGGAGAGATCAGTCCCCAGAGAAGGACATCATGCTTGGTAAAGTAGAGGGTCAATGAAAAAGATGAAGACCCTCAGCAAGATAGATTGACACAGTGGCTGCAACAATGGGCTCAAACATATGATTGTGAGGATGGCACAGGACTGGCATGTACAACCTCTGTTGTACATAAGGTTGCTATGAGTCAGAACGACTAGACAGCACCTAACAACAAGAACAACAAAGGCTTTTTGCACAAAGTGATATCTAATCTAAAGCCTAAGGGAGTAAGAAGGGGTTAACCAGGTAAAGAGGAGAAGAAGTGGCTCTACCAGTCAATGCAAAGGTCTGGAGATCAGCCCGAAGCTTTTCAGTTTGGCCAGGGAAGCATTCAAGGAGCATGCAGTGTTGACATCTAATTTGCAAGTAGCCTTAGATGCCTTTTGAAGCCATGCTAAGAAGTTAGGACACTATCTTGAGGTCTTCCTCAGGTTGCCATTGAAGGGACTGTGCTTAGAAACTTTGTGCACCTAAGATCACTTTTCAGGTAACAAAAAATGGGTGGAAGGGAGAAAAAGTTGAAGCAGCAATGCCAGGTAGGGGATAAATGCAGAAATCTAGCTGAGAGATGGGGACCAGTTGGCTAGGGAAATAGCTGTATAGGAATGGAAAACAGCTGACAGATTTGGTACTTATGAGACATATTTTCAGGTCTCAAGAGTTGATTATTTAGTGAGTGAGTGAGTTAGAGAGTAAAAAAAAAAAAAGAGAGAAAACTCCAGGTGTTTTTGGCTTGAGCAGCAGTATTGACAGTGATTCTGTTCATTGGAGTGGAAGACACAGGATGAGGGGAAGGTTTTGGAAGAAAATATTATTTTCAGAATATTCGTTGGTTTGCGACATGTTGAACTTTGGGTGTCTGTGGGGCATTTAAGTGGAGCTGCCTTTTTGTCTATTGGAGTTCGGTATAATAGAGAAACTTACCTGATGATCTGTGTGGTAAGTAGGAAATGAGCATTCACCACAGACTAAGTGGGGTCTATGAGGGGAGCCTCATTCAGGCAGGAAGGTAACGGCAATGCTTCGGAAAGATGTTGAGTACATAGAGGAGTTTAATCGTAAAATAGGAATGGCCTGAGCATGCAGTGAGGATTTGAACGGAAGAGGAAGAAAGCATGGAATTGTGTGAATATGAGGTGATGGGAGGGCTTTTAAGGCTAGAAGAGCTGCAAACCTTCACAGGTAACCTGGATGAGCTAAACAGCATGCACAGTGAGTTTGCTGGCCTGTGGTTGCCAAAAAGAATCAGTACCAGAAGTCCCTTGTCGAATGGGAGCTTAGTAGAGACTTCCAGTCCTCTTGGTAGTCTGAATAGATTATACTTCCAAAGTCCTAGTCTGTGGTAAAGGGCTAGACTTCAGCTGCAGCCTGATTCTGCTGCATGCATGAATTGTCTGCACACTGCTGTTTACACAGGCTCCCAGAGGGGCCTGATCTTTGTGTGCAGAGCCTCAGGGGTAGAATCCCTGTAGTTGTAAGCCTGTCTTCTAGGAGGAAAAAGTAGGTCACAGAGCAAATTGATAACTGTAAAGCTAGATAAGCTTTAACAGTAAACATGTTTCCCACTATATGTGACACTGCTCTTCATTGTATGAGCACAGCATGCCACAACATTTGGTATTTTAAATGTTATTATTTGACTTTTTTTTTCTCCCATACCACAACACTCAGATATAGTACTAGTATGGCCTACTGAGGTAAAATGGAGAAGGCTTCTCACTGATTGAGGATACCAGTTCCAGGCCTCACCTGGCTGCCCTGGGGGCTACAGGGAGTGATATTTTGGGCACATTCGTAACCATTTGTGGCAAGCCAACTGGGAAGCTGTGCTTTCCAGGGATGCAGAGATAAATTAGACATCATATCTGTCCTCAGGGTGCCTGGTTTTTTAGAAGAGGGTAGACATCTCTGTAAAACATTGCTTTACATAGATGATAAAAGGTGATGAGTTCCAGGAGAGAAATGTTAATACAGTGCTGTCAATATTAAGAGAAGGAAAAGATACCCCAGTATTTGTGAAGACCGTAGAAGATAATCCTCCTTTCTTACACCACTTTACCTGAGTTCATGGAACAGTAATTAACAGAGTCCAGGAATGTCATGCCCCCAAAATTTCTGATTTGGGGTCAGAGCTGTTGTGAATCCCAAGGACTTCTAACAACTGCTTAGTGATTTTTGCTTTCAAACCTTCACAGTATCTCATATATACAAGATGGTATCACATATTTAGGTGATTACTGTTGCACAGGGAAATAGACTTGTTTTTCTCCTTCTTGAACTATAGAGTTCTTGGTGTCATGTGGTCATATACAAATATTAAATGGGTATAACTCGCTTTATGAAAAAGTTTATTCCTGGTGATTTGGTAAATCACAATTAATATAAATAGTTTTAGATTTTTTTAAATAGAAAAATAATACTGCAAACATTCAGAAAATACAGAACGGCATAATCAAGAAACTAAAAATCATCCACAATCTCACTACACTGAGGTAGTCATTATTATCATTTGAGTGAACTGTTTTTTTTTTTACTCAGTTGTCAATAAGCATACTAACAATACACTATTTTTAACACATGGTTATATACTCTCTTAGTTATTTAGTGCTGTGGTAACAAAAATACCACAAGTGCATGGCTTTGTCAAATAGAAGTCTGTTCTCTCACAGTCTAGTAGGCTAGAAGTCCAAATTCAGGGCACATGCTCCAGGTTCAGGCTTTCTCTCTCTCTTGGCTCTGGAGGAAGGTCCTTGTCATGAATCTTCCTTTGGTCTAGGAGCTTCCATGCAGGAACCCCGGGTCCAAACAGCACGCTGTGCTCCTGGCGCTGCTTTCTCGGTGATACGAAGTCCCTGTCTCTCTGTTCACTTTTCTCTTTCATATCTCTAAAGAGATTGACTTAAAACACAACCTAATCTTGTGGATTGAGTTCTATCTCATTAACATATCCCACCTCACTAACATCACAGAGGTAGGATTTACAGCACCTAAGAAAATCACATCAGATGACAAAATGGTGGACAGTCACACAATATTGGAAATCATGGACTAGCCAAATTGACACACATTTTGGGGGGACACAACTCAATCTATGACATGTACCAATTTGGTGGTTTTGCTTTTTCGAAAATGGGACCATGCTGTGCATAACTTGGTAACTTTCCTTTTTCATTTATCTATAAATAATGTTTTTATATGACTGAATATGTACTGGATTCATCATCTTAATTAAATGCATTTAACTTAACTATCTAAATAAAAGTATTTTAGTTTTTTCTTTAAGAAAGTACAAACTTTGAAATTCATTGTTTCAACTTTTAAGTGGTTGTTGTTGTTGTTAGGTGTCGTCGAGTCGGTTCCGACTCATAGAGACCCTGTGCGCAACTGAAAGAAACACTGCCGGTCCTGCAGCATCCTCACAATCGTTGTTATGCTTGAGCTCATTGTTGCAGCCGCTGTGTCAATTCACCTTTTTGAGGGTCCTCCTCTTTTCCTCTGACCCTGTACTCTGCCAAGCATGATGTCCTTCTCCAGGGACTCATCCCTCCTGACAACTTTAAGTGGTTAGGAATTAGTAAAGAGAATATGATGTAGATACAGTAAATTTTCTTATTTAAAAAAAAATTGATAGAACTATTTTAATACTAATTTTCATTCCTAATCAGCCTGGTTTGGAGGGATGCATTGATAAATCAGACATGATATCAGTCTTCAAGTTAAATTTTGATTTCTTGGATTTCTTAAAGTAGTGCTTAAAATTATTACAATAATTTGGAAGAAATAATTCATTCCAGTGGGAATTACAACCCTTTACAGATATGCTATGGAATGTAAGTTTAAATAACATTTTTAAGTTTATATTGACACAGAGGGAAACGGCCCAGTGACCTGCATGTCATGCATTGTGTTTTGTTTCTTTAAAATTGGGTTACTTGATAAGGCAGGGTTGTCTTGTGGATTATAGATAAGAAGGAAATAATTGACATTTAATTAGTTCGTACTATGTACCAGGAACTGTATTGGATGCTTAATTTACATTATCTCATTTTACTTTTGCAAACAACAATTTCTATTTTAGAAATAAGCTTTTTTATAAAAAATATAAAACTTATATGGAAATACATACTATCGTATGTAACAGCCCTCACAAGTGTGTGGATGGTTATTTTCTTTTATTATATGCTAGAGTCTATAACATATTCTGCATATGAATTCATATATGTACATATTTAGCTAGCTTCATAGACATATATATGTAATTATATATAGAGAGATAGATACCTATATAAATATCTCTCTCTTTCTGTGTATACACACACACATAAAGATGGCACACGCATCCTGCTTTGCTGTCAGGATTGCAGCCCCTAAAGTGAGTTCCCAGCTTATTTTAGGGGATCCACAGGGTGTGGTCTGGAGGGCTTATAGGCTGTGGTTCAGGCAGAGGGCCCATGGATTTTTACAACTGTCTTTGCACCTTTGGTTTTTCAAGTTTTCTGCTCTGCTGGACATATGTTTTTTTCTGCTGTTGAGTAGTTTTTGAATATTGTACTTACACACGGTTAAAAAAATAAAATAAAATCGTAAAGAAGGACTTACCATGAAGAACACCACTTCACCCTACTCTCTATTGCAAATTTTGCTTTTGAGAAGCAGCTGTCTTTAAACATTTGTGTTTGTGCTTCTTTTTTAGTTACCTCCTATTTCTGGATAGCATTGCTATGTTTTATTTATTGATTTATTAGCTTTAGGTTTTATTTATTGACCATCTTCTCTTTTTTATTGATTCCCTATTTTGGTTTCAATCCTCTTTCTCTTTGTGGGATTATACCTTCTTATTTTCCTTTATATCAAATATTTTAGCCATCGCTTATTTTACCCTCCACTCATTCTGCCACACATTTCTTCCTTCATATACTTACACAGAAGATTATTTAAGTACCACTAATTGAGATTAAATAAAAATAAGAGAGAAGCAGGGAGATGTTCATAGGATAGAATCCTGTTCTGAGTTTTGTAAGATTTGTATGGTGCTTTTTTTTTTAGGACCTGGCAGGTACTTAAGAAATAATGAGGTCTACATTACAGAGGTTCACATTTCTAAAAATGAATATTGCTTTTTTTCCTCTAAATAATTGTGCATTAAAAGCACAAGCTACTATTGTTTCTTTGAAAGAAGCTGTTCACATTACATGCATACTGCTTATCGTTATATGGACTGCCTTTTGATCTGAATATTAGAGCATAGGTTTTGAATTGAAATTAACCTAAAAGAACACACGGGGCATCAAAATTAAGATAGTTTGATAACATAAGAGATCACTGTGAACAAGTCATTTAAAGGACACGTCCCATTTCAGCTGCTGCAGTACATTGCACTCTTTATGTGGAACTTTACATGCAAAGTAGTGCATTAAGGGAACTTATTATATGTAGTTTTCTCTCATAAAAGAGAAGAACAAATGACGGGTTGCATTTATAATAATCCCTCTGGGTAATATTGCTTTCTGAGTTAATAAAAGATAAAATTAAATTGTACATTTATTTTCTCAAATATTAAATAACTGTAAAAGCAATATACATTGGTTTACAATTTTGGTTTATACTAGGTCTCAGTTGAATTTTTGCCTTGCATGTGACGTATATCCCATTGGCATTTGTGATACATGTCAGAATGGCAGGGATGTTTATTGCTTTCTTTTGGAACTATTCTTTACCGAGACTAAACTCTGGATAAATGATGCATGTGATCTGATGATGAAGGATAACAGCAGTGATATGTATTGTTTGGAATAATCTATTACAAGACACTGTCAGATCATCCCCAGAGAGTATTTTATATCCATATTTTTCTTCAGAGACTGATATTACCCATTTTTGAGATGATAAAGGGAGAGCAGAAGAAATTGGATTGCTATGTGAAGCAAAAATAAGTGCATTATTGCTCAAAAATAGTGTCATTGTCAATTGGAAGGCACATATACATACACATTTTCTTTTTAAAACACAAAGGCCAAGAGGTGGTTTTTGAATTTACACAGAAATGAAAGATGAGAGCATGTGAGTTGCCTTAAAACTCTTCATTTTTTTTTTTTTTTTTTGCCATGTTACTCTTGAAGTTGTTAATAATTTTCACTAGGTCATTCTGTGAAACCATATTTTGGTTCTGTGTTACATAAGGTTCTTGTAATTCCCTTAACAACTGAATTCTTTCATAGAGTTTCTAGAAGCAGTAAATATTGGGTAAAAGAATGGCTTCTGGATTAATTTTAGTGACTTTTGGTTCATGATTTAAAACTATTTTTGACAAATTAATCACATTTTCCCACAGGCACTTAAAAAAATGAAAGCAGTACTTCTAGGGATGAATGCATGTACACACACACATATAGACTCACCAGTCTGTTTATTTCGTGTATAATAGGAAAAAGAGGAATGTACCCCCTATCACTCAGCCGCTTTCCCTCCTCTCCCCTGTACACACAAGCATGCCATTCTTCTATTTCAGACCCCAAGATGCAAGACTACTGCAGGCTATGCATTTTACTCCTTGGTTGACTTGGAGTTAATGGTCCCTCTCCAATAAAGCTCAGCCCTGTGACTTCCATCTTCCCCATCGTGTTGTGAACTCAAGGGCTAGATTTTAATCTCAGAGACTTAGCCTCTACGGGTGGATATAACACCACTAGCAACAGCCTCAGTCTATGATGACAGCTCCTACTTTCTAAGTACTTCCCCTACCTTCCCCAGCTCTTGTCTATTTAGAGCATCTTCTTATTAGTCCTCCCTTCCCCAGGCTGTTATCTCAAAAGCTGGAGGTTTGCCTCTCATTGATTTACTTATTTCCTCATAACACTCAGGCAGAGGGTAGTGTTTGGCTACTATTGGTTTAATCTTTTCATCTCCTTTGGGGGGACAGGTCATTTTTCTCCCTTGATGGTGTTGACCAGGATAAAATTATCAATTATTTCATGATATATTTTAACCAAAACATTTTTCCCTGCCTAAAATCTGAATGTTATCTGGCCTTCACTTACATTATTTTCTCTAAAGGTAGAATTGAATATGCAGAAGAAAATCCCCATTCATAGAACAAAAGTTACTTTGTGTATGTATGTTTGACTCTCAATAGTAAAAAAACTAATAGTAGGCATATACAAATAGATATTTAAGAAATATTGTATTATGGGGTTAAACCAAAACAAAAAACCATTGCTAGCAACTTAGCGCTTGACCACCAGGGCTCCATTACAGGGTTAGGGCATATTAAAATTAATGATGCAGTATAGCAGGGTGAGAAGGGGCAAAGACTCTGGAGAGAAGGACAGTACCTGTACTCATATGCCAGCTTGGTTACTTGCTAGCTGTATGGCTTTGGGTCAGTTAGTTAGATTCTCTGTGCCTTAGTATAAAAACGGGCTAACAGTTGTACCTATTACATAGGGTTGTTGGAAACCCTGGTGGCGTAATGGTTAAGTGCTACGGCTGCTAACCAAAGGGTTGGGAGTTTGAATCCACCAGATGCTCCTTGGAAACTCTATGGGGCAGTTCTACTCTGTCCTAGGGTCACTATGCATGGGAATCGACTTGATGGCCCTGGGTTTGGTTTTCGTTTTTTTGATTGTGAAGCTTAAACGAATTAATACAGGTATTTAGAACAGTGCCTGAGTCAATTGTTAGCCATTATTACTAGTATTAAAATAACAATATTAAGTACAGGCCCTTTACATAGATTATTTCACTTTGATCCTTACAACAGTACTGTAAGAGAGGAGGCATTATTGCTATTTTGTAGGTAAGGGGAGCCATGGTCACACAGTGGTGAAGAGCTCGGCTGCTAACCAAAAGGTCAGCAGTTCAAATTCATCAGCCGCTTCTTGGAAACCCTGTGGAGTAGTTCTACTCTGTCCTATAGGGTTGCCGCTATGAGTTGGAATAGACTTGCTGGCAATGGGTTTGGTTTTTTCTTGCTTTTTAGGTGAGGACATTGAAGCCCAGGGAGTTTCATTAATGGCACCACATCATTCAATCAGTATGGGGAAAAGCTAAGTTCAAATCCAAGGTTCTTTGCCTCCAAAAGCTTTGCACTCTCCTCCAATAGAGTCTTCCTTTATTTGATGAGTTTTGTTATAATGAGGCTTCCAACAGAAACTAGTATCAGCAAAGATCTCTTATTGTTACAGAGCATTTCAGTGGTGTGTACATCCATTCAGAGTTGAACTTATAGGTGGGTGAACTTTTAGATATTATGTGCTCAAAGGCATTTTTTATGGCAAACTTGATTTGTCCATATACTAACATGAGAAATAGAGGGAAAAGGAGTAGAGCAAGGGATTTTCTGAGGGGAAAGTAAGTCCAGTCAGGATGCTACATGGATACTTTGAGCAGCATGAGAAAGGAGGTTGCTAGAAGGAAGCAGAGAATTGGTGAGGATATGAGCAGGAAAATTCTCAAACAAGCTTCAGCTGTTTCATAATGTGGCTTAGGTCCAATCAGTATCATCAGCAGGGATAGGAAAAGAGGAAATAAGTTTTAAAAATAAAATAATTTCTGTGCAAGAATATGTCATTTTATCCATTAGAAGACTGAACAATGAAGCTACATTTAATAATACTCATTTTTAAAAGCTGGCTTTATGACCTCATATGCCATGATGGACACAATTGTTCTTTGCATTAGCAGAATCATATTGGAATAAGTTATTAAAACACTCAATTAATAAAATGAGTGGTCTTCTCTTTATATCTAGTTTACTGAAGGAGTTATCTTTTTTAGATGTTACAGCTTCAAGTATGTTCTTTTATTCTTTATTTAATAACTCATCTTTAACTTTGAAAATGCAATTTCCTGATGTGTAAATGACTCCAGAGAAACCCTGATGGTGCAGTGGTTAAGTGCTCAGCTGCTACCTGAAAGGTCACTGGTTCAAAGTTACCAGTTCTTCACAGGAGAAAGTTGTGGCAGTCTGTTTCCATAACGATGACAACTTTGGAAACCTTATGGGGCAGTTCTGCTGTGTTCTGTAGGGTTGCTATGAGTCAGAATTGACATGGAAATTGGTTTGGAAATGACTCTAATGGCATGAAAAATACTTGATACGTTTATATGCTGGTAGGAGCTGGCTGGTGTTCTGTTGTACACAGATCGGGACTCATCGTAGAACGTCACGCTCTTTATAATTTTTTCAAAGACATTCTTAAAGAATTTGAGCTTTGAGCATCTGGTGGTTTAGTGGCCTGTCTTCTTCTTAGGTTCCAGGAAGGAAACCTCCGCCAGCCTGAGAATTCAGCCGCTGAGTTATATTCATTTTTTTTGCCACTGGCTTTGGGGAGGATTTATAATGTGTAAGTCTAGGAAAAGAAGCAAGGTTTGTGGCCTTCATTTTCAAACATGTGTCGAGTGTTTTTTCAGAAATAAGGGATGTACTTAAAGGCAGGAAGACATAAAAATGTGTGGCCATACTATTTTTATGCATATAAATGTTGATGTGAAAACTTGTTGCAGCAAAAGTTATATACCTAATTTTTACCATGTTTTTTTTTTAATACACTACGCTATTAAAATTGTAGGTGATTTCTCAGTACATTTATCAGTTAATTCATTTTAATAATCTAAAATATTATTTTATATGGTGTTTATGATATCTTACTGTGTTAAGAATGGTAGCATTCAATTTCTAATAAAAGGAAACAGGGATCTCTGAAGAAATGGCTGAATCCAAGGCTGTAACAGGGCACATAAAAGCTGAGGCTGGGACACCTTTAACACCAGAAATCAGAGACGAGCTCAAAAAAACAAATGGATAGGTTATGTCAAAGTCAGATTGGAGCCAATCTGAAGGAGCTCCAAAGATGTAAAAATTTGAGCAACAAAGTGAATAATGTGGTATTGGATTATAACTCAGAGTATAAAATAAACCTACATGAGTCAAAACTGCAACGAGTAAATATAATGGAAAAAGGAACAAATCTTAATTACAGAAGAATCCAAAAATAATATTAAGAACATCTTTCCCTGCTAATCAGTCTTGTATAAAGCACTGCCTAGTGCTGCTTTGATGCCTGCCACTGACTGAAATGGCCACTGTGTCATCATTAACAAAAACCAAGTGAAACCCATTGCCATTGAGTCGATTCTGACTCATAGTGACCTTATAGGACAGAGTAAAACTGTTCCATAGGGTTTCCAGGGAGCGGCTGGTGGATTGGAACTGCTGACCTTTTGGTTAGCAGCCAAATGCTTAAAAACTGCACAGCCAAGGCTGTCAATATGCTGTACTCTTTTCCGAACCTTCATGTGCATCATATTCTACCTCTTTGTTTCATACACCCTGCCTTTGAATATCATTAGATTCTCAATGTTTTCTTGCATTTATGAGTTTTTAAACAAATGTTATGATTCCTTTTCTAGGATTACTTTACATGTAATATACAAATGACACTTTTTAGATATTTGCATTATTGCATAATGAGTTTTATCAAAATGAAAAATTGAACAACTTAAAAGATAATTTTTGTTAAATTGCAATTATTAATTTGACAGCATTAAAGTCAGGATAAAAAAGCTGAGCTAAGTATTACAATTTCAATTACCAAAAATGCATGCGTGTTCTTCATTTTGGAAACCTGCTGGCTAGAGAATATATTAGGCAGCGAATGCAACTAGACAAGTCATCCAATTCAGTAATTTCTATCTGGTCAGATATGTCTTCAGACAAATTTAACCTTCATAAGGCTTATTCTTGGTCTCTGCTCTATAGAGATTACACGACTGTTTGTTTTAAATGAAAATTATAGTGAGAGGGATATAATCTAAAAGTCATTGAAATTTCCACTTCTATCAGTTTTAGTTTACATGCTGTTAAGTGAGAGGAATTAATAAAGGCTTATGAAGTACTCATTAATTTTCAAAGAAAACTGCTAGTGGAGAATTGCCTTACTTTACAAGCCTAAGTAGATTATTGCCTTTGCTAATAAATGCCCAATTCATGAATTTTGCCATTTTTCCATTAATAGCTTACATTTTTGTTTCTATCTTACTGTGTTAAGAATGGTAGTATTCAATCTCTAATAAAAGGAAACAGGGACCTCTGAAGAAAAGGCTGAGTCCAGGGCCGTGGCAGGGAACATACGAGCTGAGGCTGGAACATCTTGTGACACCAGAAATCAGAGAAGAGCTCTAAAAAATAAAGAAAGTTAAAAAAAAAAAAAAAAAGATGTTTTAACTGTTTTCTCCCAATAGTAAACTGTCCTGGTTTAAAACAGTTGGCAAAATAAATAGCTATATTTGAATAGCTGTATAAATAATTTTATTAAATAATAGCCAGATAATGTATGAGTGACCCCACGACCCTCCTGATTCCTGTTTCAATTTTGGTTAGCATATGTTTCGACTCCTGAGTATGATGGGAGCCACCAGGTTGGCTTCCAGAGAAATAGAATAACAAGCAAGCCAGCTGTGTGCTCCTTGTGCCAGTAAGAAGACCTGTGCCAGGTGGCTGTCTTCCAGAAATGTGCATGGTGAACAGAAAGTCACTGGGCATTTCTTGCCTTTCCAGAAAAAAAAAAAAAAAGAAGGGAAACTTTATTTAAGAGAATCCAGATGAATTGGATCATTATTCCCATTTCTCAGAAAAGGTGTGTGAAGTTTCTTAAGTCTGCCACTGTGGTAGTTTTCATGAATTAAAGAGGCATCAGAGCATTACGAAATGTCTGCTTTACTTGGGGTCTACAAACAGTCATAGGTCAGACTGACTTGAGAGAGAAAATGAAACCTTCCCAAACTTCTCAGCATGTATGGTCTTGTCTCTTTGCACAAAAATCTCAAATATCTCAGTGGCTTATAGGAGTGAAATATATTTCTCACATAGACTATATACACTGCCATCGTGGTCAGCAAAGGGACTCTGCTCATCATAATCTCTTAGGCACACAGGCTGATAGAGGAGTGCTTTATGCATGCTTTCACATTATCAGAGGAAGGGGTAAAAGGAGTGACAAAGCTCCCAGGAGTGCTGCATTTGCTTTGACTCACATTTCATTGGTCAGAGCAAATCACAAGGCCATGTAGGGTTCAAGAGGCCAGAGAAGTATAATGTTATCACATGGCCAGGGAGGGAGCTCTGACATTTGTGGACAGCCCTAATACTAAACTCTTCAATGTTGAATTGGTCTCAATTTCAGGAAATGTCAGAAGGAAAAATCAGTTGTGTTTGCTGGATTTGACAGTAGTTGAAATATAAACATATTTTCATTTAGTAAGCAGGAGGGAATTTTATATCTCGAATGATACCATGATTCTTTTAATACCTATATTTATTTCTATTAACTAATAAAACTGGAATTGATGTGTAATTATGTTCTAAGGTAATTATAAACCATCGGTGGAACATACAATTTGAAATATTTGATTACTCCCACACAGATTTTAGTAATATAAAAGAAAATGACTATGTGGAGCATGGTTCTGATTAGACTGTAGAAGAAATAAATTGTAAATAATGTGGCAAAGGATATTAATATACTTTATATAATTTAATGCTGACTATTAAATTGATGAACCATTAAGTTTTATAATTTGCATATATTTTTAACATGTTATTTCTGTATCACACATATATTTAATATTATACTTTTCTAAAAAACTTATGAATAGCAGTGGATTATGGTCTGATATAGTGCTGAAAGATAAGCTCCTCAGGTTGGAAAACCCACAATACTACTGGGGAAGAGTGACCACCTTAAAGTAGAGACGACACTAATGATGTGGAGTTTTTAGAGTCAAGTTTTTGGAAACTTCGTTTGCTGATGTGGCATGACTCAAAATGAGAAGAAACACCTTCAAACATCCATTAATAATCGGAATGTGGAGTGTATGAAGTATGAATCTAGGAAATTGGAATACCAAAAAATCCATTGCTGTAGAGTTAATTCCAACTCATAGTGACCATAAGGCCAGGGTAGAACTGCCCCATAGAGTTTCCAAAGAGCTTCTGGTGTATTGTAGCTGCCAACCTTTTGGTTAGCAGCTGCAGCTTGCCATAGCTCTTAACCACTGAAAATTGAAAGTCGTCTGATAGGAAATGGAACACGTAAACATCAATATCCTAGGCATTGGTGAGCTGTAATGGACTGGTATAGCCGTTTTGAATCAGACAATCATATGGTCTATGCTGGGAATGAAAAACTGAGGAAGAATGGCATCATATTCATCATCAAAAAGAACATTTCAAGATCTATCCTGAAGTATAACACTGTCAGTGATAGGATAATATACATACACCTACAAGGAAGATCAGTTAGTACACCAATCACTAAGGCCAAAGATGAAAAAATTGAAGATTTTTACTAACTTCTTAGCAGTCTGAAATTGATCAAAGAATGCAATCAAGATGCATTGATAATTACTGGCAATTGGAATGTGAAAGTTGGGAATAAGAAGGATCCATAGTTGGAAAATACGGTCTTGGTAATAGGAACAGCACCGGAGATCACATGATAGAATTTTATAGGACCAGAGACTTCTTCATTGCAAATACCCATTTTTAAGAACATAAATGGCAATATACATGGACCTTGCCAAATGGGACCCTATGAGTCAGAATTGACTAGACGGCAACAGGTATGGTTTTTTGGTTTTGCCAGATGGAATACACAGGAGTCAAATTAACTACATCTGTGGAAAGAGATGATGGAGAAGCTCAATATCATCAGTCAAAACAAGGCCAGGGACTGATTGTATAACAGACCATCAATTGCTCATAGGCAACTTCAAGTTGAATTTGAAAAAAAATTAGAACAAGTCAATGAGAACCAAAGTATAAAGTATGACCTTGAGTATATCCCACCTGAATTTACAGTCCATCTCAAGGATAGATTTGACACGTTGAACACTAATGACTAAAGACCAGAGGAGTTGTGGAGTGACATCAGGACATCATACGTGAAGAAAGCAAGAGATCATTAAAAAGACAGGAAGGAAAGAAAAGACCAAGATGGATGTCTGAAGAGACTTTGAAAGTTGCCCTTGAACGTAGAGTAACTAAAGCAAAAGGAAGAAATGATGAAGTAAAAGAGCTGAACAGAAGATTTCAAAGGGCTACCTGAGAAGACAAAAGAAAGTATAATAATGAAATGTGCAAAGACCTGGAGATAGAAAACCCAAAGAGAAGAATATGCTCAGCATTCATTTCTCAAGCTGAAAGAACTGAAGAAAAAATTCAAGCCTTCAGTTACAATACTGAGGGATTCTGTGGGAAGCAGCAGTCAAGAAATCAAAAGACGCATTGCACTGGGCAAATCTGCTACAGAAGACATCTTTAAAGTGTTAAAAAGCAAAGATGTCACCTTGAAGACTAATGTGCGACTGACCCAAGCCATGGCGTTTTCAATCAATCACCTTGTATGTATGTGAAAGCTGGTTGATGAGTAAAGAAGACTGAAAAAGAATTGACGACTTTGAATTGTGGTGTTGGCAAAGATTATTGAATATACCATGGACTGCCAGAAGAATGAACAAATCTGCCTTGGAAGGAGTACAACCAGGATGCTTCTCAGAAGCAAGGATGGTGAGACTATATCTCACATACTTTGAACATGTTATCAGGAGGGCTCAGTTACTGGAGAAGGACATTGTACCTGGTAAAGTAGAGGGTCAGTGAAAAAGAGGAAGACCTTCAGTGAGATGAATTGACACAGTGGCAGCAACAATGGGCTCAAGCATAACAACAATTGTGAGGATGGCACAGGTCTGGACAGTGTTTCATTCTGTTATGCATGGGGTTTCTATGAGTTGGAACTGACTCAACAGCACCTAACAATAACAACAACATGAACAAAATATTAATTGATGCAGGAAGCATCAAAAGAGGATGGAATGAATACACACAGTATACCAAAAAAAAAAAAAAAGATCAGAGTTCAAACATTTCAGGAGGTAGTATATGATCAAAAACTGATGGCACCGAAGGAAGAGATCCAGGCTGCACTGAAGACATTGGCAAAAAACAAGGCTACAGGAATTGACAGAATACCAACTGAGATGTTTCAACAAACAGATGCAGTGGCAGAAGTGCTCACTTTTCTATGCCATTAGTTTGGAAGATGGTTATCTGGCCAACCCACTGGAAGAGTTCCATATTTGTACGCATTCCAAAAACAGGTGATCTGACACAATGAGGAAACTACTGGACAATATCATTAATATCACACACAAATAAAATTTTGTTGAATATCATTCAAAACTAGTCACGGCAGTACCTCAACAGGGAACTGCCAGATGTACAAGCCGGATTCAGAACAGGACGTGGAACAAGGGATATCATTGGTGATGTCAGATGGATCCTGTCTGAAAGCAGAGAAGACCAGAAAGATGTTTACCTGTGTTTCATTGACTATGCAAATACATTCAACTGTGTGGATCATAACAAATTATGGATAATCTTGGGAAGAACGGGAAGTACAGAACAATTGTGCTTTCGAGGAATCTGTGCATAAACCACCAGGCAGTTGTTCGAACAGAACAAGGGAATACTACATGACTTAAAGTCAGGAAAGGTGTGTGTCAGGGTTGTATTCTTTCACCATACTTAATCTGTATAGTGCACAAATAATCCGAGAATCTGGACTATATGAAGAACGTGGCATCAGGATTGGAGGAAGATTTATTAACAACCTGCAATAGGCAGATGACACAACCTTGCTTGCTGAAAGTGAAGAGGACTTGAAGTGCTTACTGATAAAGATCAGAAACTATAACCTTCGATATGGATTACATCTCAACATAAAGTAAAAATCCTCACAGCTGGACCAATAAGCAACACCATGATAAATGGAGAAAAGATTAAAGTTGTCAAGGATTTCATTTTACTTGGATCCACAATCAATGCCCATGGAAGCAGCACTCAAGATGTCAAATAATGCATTGCATTGGGCAAACCTGCTGTACAAGATCTCTTTAAAGTATTAAAAAGCAAAGATGTCACTTTACAGCTTAAGGTGCACCCGACCCAAACCGTGGTGTTTTCGATTGTGTCATATGCATGCAAAAGCTGGATGATGAATAAAGCAGAGCAAAGAAGAATTGATGCATTTGAATTATGGTGTTGGTGAAGAAAATTGAATATGCCATGGACTGCCAAAAGAAAAAACAAATCTGTCTTGGAAGAAGTACTACCACAATGCTCATTAGAAGCAAGGATGGTGAGTCTTTGTCTCACATACTTTGGAGTTGTTATCAGGAGGGACCAGTCCCTGGAGAAGGACATCAAGCTTTGTAAAGTAAAGGGTCAGTGAGAAAGAGGAAGACACTCAGTGAGGTGGATCGACACAGTGACTCAGATGGCACAGGACCAGGCAGTGTTTCATTCTGTTGTACATAGAATCGCTATGAGTCGGAACCACTCAATGACACCTAACAACAAATTTTCCAAATGTTAAAACAATCTTAATCCCTTAAAGAAAAATTTGGAAACGCAGAAATTAATACTAAACAAAATAAAAAAACATCTAGAGATAGCTACAATTAATATGCTGACAAACTTTTCTATTTGCACATATATGTGTGTGTAAATAGCCATGTGTATTATGTGAGCAGCTTTCTATGTGCATAAATATTCTTTGATAATATAATTTTTAACAGATAAATAGTGCCACATCACCGGGCCACATGGTATTCTGTAATTCAGTTAACTAACCTTTTATTGGACATTTAGGTTTTTTCAGTCCTTTTTTTATTACAAAGAAAGGTATCATATATATCTTTATGTATCATAGCACACTGGTTTGAATACTTTCTTAGAGTAAATTTTTAGAAAAGGACTTAGTGGTACAAGATATTTGTTTATCTTAAAAAAATACATTTGTTACACACTGCCAAACTTCTTTCTAGAGTTTTGTATCCAGAATACATCCATATTATTACCCCACCACTCATCAGTCCATTTGTTGTACTGTGCTGGCTTGCATATTGCTGTGATTCTGGAAGTTATGACACTGGTATTTCAAATACCAGCTAGGTCACCTGTGGTGGACAGGTTTCAGCTGAGCTTCCAGACTAAGACAGAATAAGACAGACCAGGAAGGCAGACCTGGCGATCTACTTATAAAAAAATTGGCCAGTGAAAACCTTATAAATTTCAGCAGAACATTGTCAATATAGTGCCAGAAGATGAGCCTCTTAGGTTGGAAGGCTCTTAAAATAGGACTGGGGAATAGCTACATCCTGAAAGTAGAGCCTGCCTTGGTGATGTGGATGGAATGAAGCTTTTAGGACCTTCATTTGATAATGTTTCATGACTCAGAGTGAGAAGAAACAGCTGCAAACATCCATTTGTAATCTGAACATGGAAAGTATGAAGTATGAATCTAGGAAAATTGGAGTCATCAAAAATGAAATGGAACAAATAAAGATCAATATCCTAGGCATTAGTGAGCTGATATGGACTGACATTGGCCATTTTGAATTGGACAATCATATGATCTACTATGCCAGGAATGACAAAATGAAGAGGAATGGCATTGCATTCATTATCAAAAAGAACATTTCAAAACTTATCCTGAAGTACAACATTGTCAGTGATAGAATGATCTCCATACACCTACAAGGAATGCCAGTTAATAAGACAATTATTCACATTTACACACCAACCTGTAATGGCAAAGCTGAAGAAATTGAGGATTTTTACCAATATCTGTAGTTGATCAAACATACAATCAGGATGCATTGATGATTACTGGTGATTGGAATGGGAAAGTTGGAACAAAAAAGGATTGACAGTTGGAAAATATGGCCTTGGTGGTAGAAACTATGCCAGAGATCCCTTAATAGAATTTTGCAAGACCAATGACTTATTCATTGCAAATACCTTTTTTCAACAATATAAACTCTGACTATACATGTGGACCTTGCCAATTTGATACATAGGAATTAAATTAACTACATCTATGGAAGTAGATGATGGAGAAGCTCAATATCATCAATACGAAAAAAGCCAGGGACCAACTATGGAACAGACCATTAATTGCTCATATGCAAGTTTAAGTTGAGGCTGAAGAAAATTAAAACAAGTCCAAGTATGACCTTCATTGTATTCCACCTGCATTTAGAGACCATCTCACGAATTGATTTAATGCATCTAACACTAATGACCAAAGACCAAATGAATTGTGACTTTAAGGACATCATACATGAAGAAAGCGAGAGGTGACTAAAAAGACAGGAAATAAAGAAAAGACCAAAATAGATATCAGAAGAGACTCTGAAACTTGCTCTTGAGCATGGAGTAACTAAAGCAAATGGAAGAATTGATGAAATAAAAGAGGTGAATGGAAGATTTAAAGGGTGGGGGGGGCTTGAGAAAACAGACCTGGAGTTAGAAAACCAAAAGGAAAGGTCATGCTCTGCATTTATCAAGCTGAAAGAACTAAAGAAAAAATTCAAGCCTCAAGTCAAAATAATGAAGGATCCTATGGGCAAAATATTGAACAATGCAGGAAGCATCAAAAGAAGATGAAAGGAATGCATGGAGTCACTGTACCAAAAAGAACTGGTCAATGTTCAACCATTTCAGGAGGTAGCATATATGATCAGGAATCGGTGGTACTGAAGGAAGTAGTCCAAGCTGCACTGAAGGGATTGGCGAAAAGCAAGGCTTCCAGAAAATGACAAAATACCAACTGAGATCTTTCAACACATGGATACAACCCTGGAAGTACTCACTTGTCTATGCCAAGAAAGTTGGAAGGCAGCTACTGGCCAATCGACTGGAAGAGATCCATATTTGTGCCTATTCCAAAGAAAGGTCATCTGACAGAATATGGAAATTATTAAATGATATCATTAATATCACAAGGAATTAAAATTTTCTGAAGATAATTAAAAAATGATTGTATCAGTACATTGACAAGAAACTGACAGAAATTCAAGCCAAATTCAGAAGAGGTCTTGGAATGAGGAATATCATTGCTGATGTCAGATGGATCTTGGCTGAAAACAGAATACCAGAAAGATGTTTATTCGTGTTTTGACTGTGCAAAGGCTTTTGACTGTGTGGATCAAGACAAATTATGGATAACATTGTGAAGAATAGGAATTTCAGAACACTTAATTGTACACATGAGAAACCTGTACATAAACCAAGCGTCAGTCTATCCTACAGAGTAAGGGAATGCTGTGTGGTTTAAAATCAGAAAAGGTATGTGTCAAGGTTATATCCTTTCACCATACTTATTCAATCTGTATGCTGAGCAAATAATCTGAGAAGCTGGACTATACGAAGAAAAACACATTATCAGGATTGGTAGAAGACTCATTAACAACCTGTGATATGCGGATGACACAACCTCGATTGCTGAAAGCCAAGAGAACTTGAAGCACTTACTAAGATCAAAGACTATGGCCTTCAGTATGGATTACACCTCGACATAAAGAAAACAAAAATTCTTAGAAGTAGACCAACAAACAACATCACGATAAATGGAGAAAAGATTGAAGTTGTCAAGGATTTCACTTTACTGGGATCCATAATCAACACCCATAGGAAGCAGTAGTCAAGAAATCAAATGATATATTGCATTAGGCAAATCTGCTGCAAAAGATCTCTTTAAAGTATAAAAAGCAAAGATGTCATTTCTTTTCCTTTTTTTTTTTTTGTGATTTATGTGAAAGTTTACAGAGCAAATTCATTTGTTATTAAAGAGTTAATACACAAATTGTTTTTTGACATTGGTTGCCAACCCCATGATGTGTCAACACTCTCCCCTTCTCTACCTCAGGTTCCCTGTTTCCATTGATCAGTTTTCCTGTCCCTGCCTTCTTGTCTTTGCTTTGGGGCTGGTGTGTCCATTAGTCTCATATACATTATTGAACTTCCTTCATGTGTGTTATTGTTGGTCCTCTAGAACTGTCTAATCTTTGGCTGAATGGTGAACCTCAGAAGTGACTTCAATACTGAGTTAAAAGGATGTCCCGGGGCCATAATCGTGGAGTTTCAACAGTCCCTGTCCAATCAGCAAGCCTTGTCTTTTTTTTTTTTAATTTGAATTTTGTTCTACATTTTTTTCCAGTTCTGTCCTGGACCCTCTATTGTGATTCCAGCCAGAGCAGTCAGTGGTGGTAACTGGGTACCATCTAGTTGTTCCAGGCTCAGTCTGTTGGAGGTTGTGGCAGACGTGGTCCATTTATCAGTCCTTTGGACTAATCTTGCCCTCGTGTCTTTGGTCTTCTTTATTCTTCTTTGCTCCAGCCGAGATGAGACCAGTAAATGTATCTGAGATGGCAGCTCACAGGCTTTTAAGACCCCAGTCGCTACCCACCACAGTTGGATGTAGAACATTTTTTAAAAGACTATGTTATGCCAATTGAGCTAGATGTCGCCAAAGACCATGGTCCCCAGCCTTCAGCCTAGTAGCTCTGCCTCAGGGTGTTTGGATGGTCTATGAAACTTGTATGGTTTAGTCCTGGTCAAGTTGTGCTGACTTCCCCAGTATTGTGTACTGTCTTACCCTTCACCAAAGATAACACTTATCTAACGTCTAGTTAGTGTTTTCCTTCCCCAACTTTCCCCTCCCTTGTCACCATCAAAGATTGTTTATTTCTGTGTGAAAACATTTCATGTTTTTTTTTTTTTTTTTTGGTAATCTCATACAGTATGTGTCCTTTTGTGATTGAGTTATTTCATTCAGCATAATGCCTCCATGTTATGAGATGTTTCAAAGGTTCATCATTGTTCTCTATCGTTGAGTAATATTCCATTGTGTGTATGTATCATAGTTTATCCATTCATCTGTTGATGGGCACTTAGGTTGTTTCCATCTTTTTGTTATTTTGCATAATGCTGCAGTGAACATGGGTGTACATATGTCTATTTGTGTGATGGCTCATATCTCTAGGATATATTCCTAGGAATGGGATTACTGGATGGTATGGTATTTCTCTTTCTAGGATTTAAGGAAGCACCATGTTGTTTTCCAAAATGGTTGTACCATTTTACATTCCCACCAGCAATACATAAGAATTTCAGTCCCCCCACAGCATCTCCAACATTTGTTATTTTCTGTTTTTTTTGATTCATGCCAGTAATGTTGGGGTGAAGTGGTATCTCATTGTAGTTTTGATTTACATTTCTGATCACAGACACTTCCTCATATGTCTGTTAGCCCCTGACTGTCTTCTTTGGTGAGTGTCTGTTCATATCCTTTGCTCATTTTTTAATTGTACTATTTTTCTTTTTGTGGTAGAAGTGTTGGATTTTCCTATAGATTTTAGAGATAAAGCCTTTGTCAGATGTCATAGCCGAAACTTGTTTCCCAGTCTGTAGGTTCTCTTTTTACCGTTTGTGTGAAGTCTTTTGGTGAGCGTTAAGTGTTTAATTTTTAGGAAATCCCATCTATCTAACTTATCTTCTGGTATTTGTGTATTGTTAATTATGGTTTGTATGCTGTTTATGCCTACTGGAAAGATGTCATTTTGAGGACCAAGGTGGGCCTGACCCAAGCCATAGTATTTAAATTGCCTCATATGCATTTGAAAGGTGGGCAAAGAATAAGAAAGACCAAAGAAGAACTGATGCCTTTGAATTACGGTGTTGGCTAAGAATATTGACTATACCATGGACTGCCAGATGTATTAATAAATCTTGTCTTGGAAGAAGTACAGCCAGAATGCTTCTTAGAGTCGAGGATTGTGAAAATTTGTCTTACATCCTTTTGACGTGTCATCAGGAGGCACCACTCCCTGGAGAAGGACATCATGCTTGGTAAAGTAGAAGGTCAGCAAAAAAGAGGAAGACCCTCAATGAGGTGGATTGTCATAGTAGCTGCAACAATGGGCTCAACCATAGCAATTATTGTAAGGATGGCACAGTACTAGACACTGTTTCGTTGTGTTGCACGTAGTGTCGTTATGAGTCTGAACCAACTTGACAGCACTTGACAACAATGGCATATTATTACCAGCAGTGTATTAGAGCACCTGCACCTACACACATAACCAGTTTTCTTATTTAAAAACCTTCAGCTTACTACTTTGCAAATGAATAGTATCTTATTTGTTATTTTAATTCATATTTATTTGGTTATTAATGAGACTGAAACTGTTCACATTTTTACTGATTATTTTATGGGTGACTTGCCTATTCATATTCTATGTCTCTTTTTCTTCTAAAGAGTTTTATTTTTATGATAGATTTTAAAAGCTCCTTATGTGTAAGGTAATTAACTTATATGCCTGTTTTTTCCTGTAGTTTTTCCCTTTTTTTATGTTCAGAAATTTTAAAATTGTGTAATAAAAAGTAACTTCTTTTAATGTTATTCTTAGAAAGGGATTCATAGTCTGAGACCTTATAAATATATACTTTTCTGTTCTTTCTCATTTTTTAATGATTTCTCATTCATTTGTAATTAATTTGGGAGGAGGGCAAGATACTATATTTACCTTTTCTCCCTAAAATTTAAGCCAGTTTTCACAACAATCCTTATGTAATCATCCGTAGTTAATCTTCTTTTGATTCTGGTCATCAAAAAAGTAGCCCTACACCCCAAGGGGAGCAAACCATGGGAATCTTATCACAAAGTCCTGCATTAAAGACTTGTGTGCTCCCTTTTAGGAAGTCCACATATAGAACCTTATTGTTATAGTTAAGATAATGCCATTAACAAGGTGAGTTGTGGCATTTTCTGGCCTGTAGCAGACTAGAAACAATAGAAAAAAAAAAAAAGTATGAAGAAAATGGCAGAAGTAGCCATAATTATAATTTGAGAGAGGCAGAAAAACTAGAAAGTAGACCAAGTTGTATTGCTCATCAGTAGTGTTCATAATATAGATTATGGAGCCATTAAGAAAAACAGTTTTATTATTTTCTCTGATTTCTGTTTACGAAGCCCATTTAAAAAATGTTTAAAACAATGTGTGTGTGTGTGTGTGTGTGTGTGTGTGTGTGGCATAAAGAAAAGGACTTTGGAATCAAATCAATCTGTATTTTAATTTGAGTTTCCTAACCTAACAAATTATAACATTGGGAAAAGGATTAAATTATTTTAGCCTAATTTTACCCATCTGAAAATGAGAATGATAAATGGACCATATTTAGTAGTGTTGTAATGAAAGTAACTCACAAGCCCACCATGTTCATCCCCTTGAATCAGTAACTACTATCAATTAAAGAAGCCACAATGGCTCTTTTAAGCTGGAAGAAAAGGCAGGTCTTAAGTATTATTTGTATTTATCAGTGGACTTCTGTTAACAGAGTCCGATTCGAGACACAAGTATACTGACATAGTTACTGGAACTGTGGGGCAAAGAAGAAACAGCTCCAACTTTGTAGTTGGGGAGATGGAATCTGAATTATGGTTCTACCACTAACCAGTTGTACAGACTTGAGGAGGTCATTGTCTTACCCGAGCTCCATATTTTTCCATATATAAAAGAGGGGGGATATCTAATATGCAGAACTGTCTTGAGGATTTGAGGTAATGTGTATGTAGGTTATTAAATGAATGATAGCTGTTGTTATTATTATTAATCTTAGCTATACAAATTTCCATTGGTCTTTTTATTTGTTTCCTCCCCAAGTTTTAGTGATAAAGTTGGTTGCTTAAATGAGGATAGCTATGAACGAAAGTTATCATATATGATAAAAAATAAAGGTGAAAATATTTTTTCCTCTAAAATATTAGGGAGCTTTCAGTTGAGCTCTTGCCTTGGCAATGTTATATTATGTTCTTTTGAGGATTCAGTGAGTATATTCATGTCTGTCTGTCTGCGTGGCACATGCAGATACATGCCTCAAATTCCAGGCAGCCATAAGACTGCTAGAAATGAGACTTGTATACCCACTGGCATCAACCATTCCATGGGTGCTACATTCCTCTGTGATCAAGTCAGACACAAGAGATGCACAGTGTTGGCAAAGTGAAAAACATTGTTATTATTTATAGAGAGCAAACAGTAAGCAATAACAACAGATTCTCGAAGGGGGCAGGCTACCTTTCTCCATTACCCATGTCCATTCTTATGTGTCTGGGTCATCAGGCTATGGTTCAGGTCAGATGCCCTCTTCACGTCACTATTGCCTCTGGCTAACACCCCACTACACAGGCCTGCCATTGCAACCCAGGGTAGGGGTGTGCAGCCCCTGCACGGGGCATGCTCAGGCCTCTGTCCTGCTCGGACCAATGTTATAGCTCTCTTAGCTCCACTGAGTTTGCCCTTAGGCACCTAGCTCCACCAGCAAGCCTTCTGTCCAAAGATGCTCAACTCTCTCTCAGTATGCTAGCATGCCCACTGTGGCCACCACTGTCCATCTTCAAAGAGACAACTCTCTGTTCTGGGCCTAGGAGTTTCTTGGGGCAGAGGCCCCAGATCCAAAGGACGCACCCTGCTTCACACTCTTCTAGATGGTAGGGAAGTCCCCCGAACCCCTTTGGGATTGGCACTTACATAAGCATAGCAGAATGGCAAAACCAAACAATTCCCTAGCTGGACCACAAGGGGCTCAATCATATTGAGTGGATTTTCAAGGGCCTATCTAAAAAAAAAAAAAAATTTTTTTTTTTTTTATCTGCATAGTAAATCCACCAATCTCTTGCAGGATTGTGGTCCAGCCAGTCATTTTGCGGGCATTACAAGACCATGGCTAGAAAGTTCATATAAAAGTGATTAATCATACTGCAGTGTGATAAATAATAAAATGGTGTAATGAACCATATCAATTTCTGTGCATTGTAATTATTTTTGTTAATATAGAGTCTTTTTTACTATCATTTTAATAAAAATTTATTTTTTATTATTTTTTTTTAGATTATTTAATATATTGGATGTACACAGTTTATTCTTTTTCTCGGTTTCCGATTATATGGTACATGTGTTGAATTATGATGATGATGCTTACAGATATGCTTTATGAATCTTTCAGCTAACTTTGCTAAATATTGAAAGATGAGTTTTTGGGTTAATAAACCACTGGTTCTCAACCTTAGCAACCTTCAGACTTGGAGAGCTTGTTACAAGCACAGATTGTTAGGCCCAATTCTCAGAGTTTATGATTTATTAGTCTGAGGTGGGACCCTAGAATTTGTATTTTAAACAAGTTTTCAGTGTATGTTGAAGCTCCTGATAAGGGGCCCACCCTTTGAGAACTAATGGAAGTCGTTTCCCAAATAAATACTTATGATTACTGAACACAGTAAACATGGACATTGCTTAACTTTAAAAGTTAGGTTTTTTCTAAGCTTGTCAAATTTTTGTGCTGGCCTTTATTAGTATACTGAAATTGCTTCTTAAAATAAGAATCCCTTTTCTGTAAAACACTATACATACAAACAAAGAGGAAGTATAAATCTAATTGTCATTCCCAATATTTTTAGGTCTTACAACTATTTGATCTCTGTTTTATTAGTTTAAGACACAAATACATAGTTTAGTCTGGAAATATACTCTAAAAATGTGAAGTTGAATTTTTAGGTGATAGTTTATTGGTCATACATTTTGTTTTTAATATGGGTCAAAATTAAGAAGGCCTCAGTGGTAGCTTTAAAATGTATTAAATCTATTTTGCTTGATGTAATCATATAGAGACTTTGAAAAATAGTTAGATATTCTAGGAGTATTAGATCAAAAATATGTAAATACCTTCATGAAAACAGCATTTTACAATTTTTCTCCCTACAGTCTAAAACTGCAATAATGCACACAAACATAAAGGTCAAGAAATAGAACGAATATGTAAGGAAGGGAGACTTTTCCTGACTCACTCTTGTTTCCATACTTAGGCTGTGAATGCCAATTAGCTCAATCAAGTCTTGCTGATAATGTCAGCCGTCAGTCATTTCTAGGTAGTGATGTGTGAAGCTTGTCAGCAGGAAATGGACCACTTGAGTGATGAATGAAATAATGAGAGCACAGAAGTCTGAACAAAACTTCCCCATTTCTGGTAAATTCCTCTTCACATAGGGATTTAAGACATGGAGAGAAAAATAAACTTTAAAACAGGTTTTAATGGGATTGTGCTTTAATGCTATCTTAAAGATTTTGTCTTTTAGCTTGTAATTTTAAATTAATGTAAATTGGCTCCTGATTGATCATCATCATTTAACTGTTTTGGCCAGTGTAATCAATACTAGCTGAAAGATATAAACCTCCAAATCCCTACTGCTTTTACAATACAGTTTTTGTCTTAACTTGGGAGTGATGACTCCTCTGTGCCTCTTCTCCATTCAGTGATTCAGGAATACGAGCTGCCGTCTTGTAGCTACGCCATCTGAATGATAGTTCTCCAAAGTCATCGTGACAGGAGAAGAGCGAGATGGTGAACTGTGTGGGATGTTTAGAGGGTGGAAGTGCTTACACCATTTCTACTTGTATCCTATTTTTCGGAGCCTGATTGTTTTGATTCAATTTAACTGCAAGGGAGTCTGGAAAATATAGAGAAGCTCATAACAGTCTTTGCTACACCTACAAAATTTTTATTTTGAACAGTCATTTAAATCTAGGATTTTAACTGTATCATGCCCAGCTCAGTCATGGGTTGAAAATACTACCACCAATTGAGAGCATTTAATATGTGTTTGCTGTTGTTAGGTGCCGTCGAGTTGGTTCCAACTCCTAGGGACCATAGAAAGAAACACTGCCTGATCCTGCACCATGCTCACAATCATTATGCTTTAGTGCATTGTTGCAGCCACTGTGTCAATCCATCTCATGAGGGTCTTCCCCTTTTCCATTGACCCTGTACTTTACAAAGCATGATGCCCTTCTCCAGGGACTGATCCCTCCTGACAATATGTCCAAAGTATATAAGATGTGGTCTCACCATCCTTGCTTCTAAGGAGCATTCTGGTTGTACTTCTTCCAAGACAGATTTGTTTGTTCTTTTGACAGTCCGTGGTATATTCGATATTCTTTGCTAACACCACAATTCAAAGGCACCAGTTCTTCTTCTGTCTTCTTTATTTATTGTCCAGCTTTCACATGCATTTGAGGTGATTGAAGATACCATGGTTTGGGTCGGGCGCACCTTAGTCTTCAAGGTGACAATTTTGTTTTTCAACAATTTAAAGAGGTCCTTTGCAGCAGATTTGCCAATGCAATGTGTCTTTTGATTTCTTGACTGCTGCTTCCATGGCTGTTGATTGTGGATCCAAGTAAAATCAAATCCTTGACAACTTTAGTCGTTTCTTCATTTATCATCATGTTGCTTATTGGTCCCAATTGTGAGGATTTTTGTTTTCTTTATGTTGAGGTGCAATCCATACTCAAAGCTGTGGTCTTCGATCTTTATCAGTAAGTGCTTCAAGTCCTCTTCACTCTCAGTAAGCAAGGCTGTGTCATCTGCATAATGCAGGTTGTTAAGAGTCTTCCTCCAATCCTGATGCCCCATTCTTCTTCATATAGTCCAGCTTCCTGGATTATTTGCTCAGCATACAGATTGAATAGGTATGGTGAAAGGATACAACCCCGACTCACACGTTTCCTGACTTTAAACCACGCAGTAACCCATTGTTCTGTCTGAACAACTGCCTCTTGATCTATGTACATATTTCTCATGAGCACAATTAAGTGCTCTGGAATTTTCATTCTTCCCGGTGTCATCCATAATTTGTTATGATCCACACAGTTGAATGGCTTTGCATAGTCAGTAAAACACAAGTAAACATCCTTCTGGTATTCTTTGCTTTCAGCCAGGATCCATCTGATATCAGCCAGTGATACCCCTGGTTCCATATCCTCTTCTGAATCTGGCCTGAATCCCTGGCAGTTCCCTGTTGATATACTGCTGCAGCTGCTTTGAACACTTAATATGTGTAGAGCTAGTTGTTTTTTTTTTTTTTGCACCTGTTACTGTATTTGAAATCTTAAAAAAAAGTACATATGTGTTAAAATATTCAAACAGTATAAAAAATAGAAATATGCAAAACAAAAAGTAATTCTCTTCCCTCTGTTCTGATACCCATTTACTGTAGGTAACCACTGTTAAGACACACACACTTTCTGAAATTTTTTTATGCATACAGTATATAGCAATTACCTATGTAGGGCCTTGGAAATCCTGGTGGTGTAGTAGTTAAGTGCTACAGCTGCTAACCAAAGGGACGGGTGTTTGAATCTGCCAGGCACTCCTTGGAAACTCTATGGGGCAGTTCTACTCTGTCCTGTAGGGCCACTATGAGTTGGAATCGACTCGACGGCACTGGGTTTGGTTTTTATGTAGGGCCTTTTTGTTTTATGTAAATAGAATGATTCTGTATATATAGTATTGTGTAACTTGGTTTTTAAAGTTAGAAAACTCTGGTGGTGTAGTGGCTAAGTGTTATAGCTGCTGACCAAAAGGTTGGCAGTTCAAATCCAAGTTAATCATGTATCTTAGAAATAATTCCCTGTTAGTATATAACATTCAGTCAGGATATTCAGAATATTTAAGAAGTATAGCATGGACACTGAGCAATCAGAATAGATGCTAGCTGGTGGGCTGGAGAAAGGTCCTGGGGGTACACGTGTGCCAAAGATTTCCTTATTTAGTACATGATAGTGAAAATGAAGAAGATGAGGTGTGTCCCACTATAAGGGTAGTAGGAGTCAGAGAAACAATAAGGAAGGTGCTCAGGGTACCAGCTATTTATCAAGTAGCATAGATATCCTTTCAATATTTTAACAACAAATAAGGCCATACTGGTGTGCTAACACTGTATTAGCTCTGCATGTCTCCCGGTCTGTTTAATGTAGTATGCAAGAGTGGTACTATACCATTTTAAATAAATCCATCTGTCCACTGCTGCACTCTCAGATTGTTTTTAACATGTAATATTACATGAAATGCTGCAGTTTATAAGCAAAAATCGGGAATCATAAAGCAAATAAACAAAAATAAATTAAAAAGAAACCTTGTAGCTTAGTGAGCCTTTATGAGGATATATACATAAGGCAAATTCCTAGCTGTGGAGATGCAGAGTCAATTTTTGTGTTTATAGATATTTCCAACCTGCCCTTTGAAAGGTTAAGTCAGTTTATGCTCATCATGAATGAAGGTGTATTTTTTCCACATTTTAGGCAGAAGTTGGCATTTATCACATTATCAAATTTTAAGATTTTTTTTCTTCAATTTGATGATTGAATGATTGAAGGAATATTCCATTCTTCTTTAGCCGTCATTTTGTAATGGTAGAAAAATCATTAGATTTTGAGTCATTGGGACTAGATTTGTTACTTGGAGCTGGATTACAATTATTCTAAGCCTGTTTCCTCAACTGTAAAATGGAGATACTATAAATTTCAAAGTCATTTTGTCTGGTATGTTTTCCCAGATAAATTTTAGGATAATTTTCTTAGGCTTCTCAAAAATTCACATTGAAATTTTGATTTGAATTGATTTAAATATTTAAGTCAATGTTCTTAAGAGTTAATATTTTTACAATATCTAGTATTTCTCTTTGAATCTATAGTATATCTATAACTATACCTCTTCAGTATATCGCTGAATAAAGTGTAATTTTCCATTTTTAGACTCAGCACATTTCTTATTATTGTTATATTAGGTATTTTATATCTTATTTTTGCTAAAGTAATGAAATATTATTCTTTTATATCTTCTATTCATTGCATATATGAAATTTACTAATTTTTATAATTTATACTCTAGTCATAGTAATGTGACCTCTTTACAGTTCCTTTATTTTTTCCCTTTTGGCTTCATATGCAATTTTATCTATCTATCGGAAACCCTGGTGGTATAGTGGTTAAGAGCTACAGCTGCAACGTAAAAGGTTGGCAGTTCAAATCTACCAGGCACTCCTTGGAAACTCTATGGGGCAGTTCTACTCTGTCCTATAGGGTTGCTTTGAGTCAGAATTGCCTTGATGACAGTGGGTTTGGTTTGGGATCTATCTACCATCTATCAACAATCTGTGCAATTAATGATAATTTTATCTCCTCTTTTTAATAGTTTTATTGCTTATTTCTGAAGTATAGAATCTTCTACATGTTTCTACTCTAGATTTTTTCATTGCTGGGATTTGTCATTTGTGTTTGTTTCCTTCATAGGACTGTGAGTCCTTGGAATGGAAGGAGTGTATTCTACTCATACTTGTTACCTGGAAACTAACATTGAAGGAGCCCTGATGGTGCAGTGTTTAAGAGCTCTGCTGCTAACCAAAAGGTCGCAGTTGACTCCACCAGCAGCCCCTTGACAACTCTATGTGACAGTTCTATTCTGCCCTTTAGTGTCACTATGAGCTGGAATCGAGTTGATGGCAGCGAGTTTTTTTTTTTTTTTTTTTGATTAACTAATCTAGGAAGGAGCCCTGGTTGTGCAATGGTTATTCACTTGACTGCTAACCAAAAGTTTAGCAGTTCAAACTCACCAGCCGCTCGGTGGGGGATATAAGTGGCAGTCTGCTTCTGTAAAGATTTACAGCCTTGGAAACCCTGTGATGGCAGTTCTACTCTGTGCTGTAGGGTCACTATGAGTTGAAATAGACTCGACAGTGGTTTTCTTTTTTTTTTGTTTTGTTTTTAATTAACCAGGTGCCTAACACAGAGGGGACATTCAAATGTTGAGTGAATGCTGGGATGAATAAAACTTCAGGTTCAGAACTGGTCTGGGTATTTCTCATGGAGGTTAGTTCAATGGAAAGCAAAGAACGTGATAAAAAGACTCCAGTCAAAGGGCATCGATACAGATCTAGGATCCTTTTGGGCCCTGGAGAAACCAAGGTGTACAAGGGATTCATGTAGAAGGAAGCCAAGTAGATAGCCTGCCTTCCCTATAAGGATAGATGCAGATGATGCCTGACTGATAATATCACTGAAATAGAGAGAGATACCCTTCAGCTATTTCATCCTTTGGATAAACCAGAAAACCAAACTTGTTGCCGTGGAGTGGATTTTGACTCATAGCGACCCAATGGGTAAAGGGCTATATTTAATCCAGACTGGTCAGTGAGGCTTGAGCTCATTTTATCATTGGTCCTGGGACAGATCAGGATCTCTAACTATTAACTTACTGTGATCTTGGCATTTTGACATCTACAATACACTACAATATTTGCACACTACAATACAGTCTTCTGCTTCAAACAATATCCCAATAAGATTCTAAACCTGAAACTTTGATTAAAACAGGTTATTTTGTAATAACTCAATTAATAGAGTATACAGCAATTCATAGTGATTTACCAAACAGTTAAAATGAGCATATCATTAATTAAAATAATAACAAAAAGAGCAACAGGAATAGGTAATGTTTATTAAAGATTTAGTCGGTGCCAAGCATGCGATGAATGCTTGACAGAGAAGGTATCGCTTAATCCTCATATAAACCTATGAAACAGGTAAAATTTTGGTTGTATTTTACAGATAGGGAAATAGGCTTAGAAAGTTTGTTAACTAGCTAGCTCAGATTCACACGTTAGTGTGTAGTGGAGCTGAATTGCTAAGGAAAGCTGCGATTTTCAACCCTGACTGACTTTTTAATCAAATTGAGAGATTTGCTATTTAACCTATATACACTCTCATACATATCCGTGCCATATCCTCACCCTCAGAAATTATGATTTAATTGGTCTGGGGTGGGGTCCAGTGATCTATCTGTGTGTGTGTGTGTGTATACACAGACACATACACATATATTTCTATCTGTCTCTATTTCTCCATTTTAAAGCTGCTTTATGATTTCAGTGTGCAGTCATGGTTAGGAACCACTGAAATATAAAAGGACACTATTGAGAGCTTAGTTTTGACCTCCAGTTGTACCTTACCAATACAAAAAAAGGGGGAGGGTTATGTAGCTTGAAAGAATAGGTAGTTTTAAGATTTACTTTACTTTCTGTGTTCTGTGTGCATTGTTCTCATTTGTGTATCCCACATTTACCTCACCAGTCCTGCCCATTTAATTGCCTGTTGTCTCCTGGAGTGTTTTAGCATATAGGCTGGGTGATATAAATGGTCTTATGATTTGTCTCTACAAGTACATCTATGTGTAGATAGGATTGCTATTATTGGGCTTTGCTAGTCTTGTAAATTTTCTTTTAAATAGTTGTTCAGGATTTTCTTATTTTCTTCTCAGTTATAGCAAATGGGCTGTAGGGCCCAGCTGATTAGGTTTTATTGAATGCCTCATTTTATATAATGATTGGTTTAAGAGTGCTTATAAAAATTGCTGTGAATATTAAATTTATGCTTCAAGATATTTTCACATAGTCAAAACTTACATAAGGCCAGATTCTGATCTACCTTGCTATTTTTACAGCATAATAATTTACCTTCTTTCCATTCCCAACCCAAGTTGCACTATTAGAATAAAATGCCATCACACCAATAGAAAAAATGAGAAAAAAATACAAATAGACAATTCAGAAAAAAATGAAGTACAAAAAAGAAATAACACATAAAGTCTAACAATCTATTAATTTAAGAAATAAACATTAAAACTTTAATGAAATACAATTTTATCTATCAGTTAGCAATAGTTTTTTCATGGCCTTTTTACCTTCTAAATATTGTATTACCAAATGTTTTTTATTTTTGTTGTCCGTGGTGTCCTCCTGCTAGAATGGAGGCTCCTGTAAGAAGGAGTTTTGTCTATTTTGCTTAGTTATATATTTAAGAGCCTAAACCAGTGCCTATATTGAAGTAGATAATAAATATCAGTAAAAAAATCATTAAATGAATTATTTTAAATATGTGTGTGAGTGTGAATTCTAAAGATGTGACAAATTGCACCCAGATCTATATGACTCACAGGAGTATAAATTGGTATAATATTTCTGAAGAGTAATCTGTCAAGTGGTATCATATTTTTGTTAAATATTAAATCTATTTCAATTATTATTTATTTATACTTCTAAAACTGTGAATTAAAGAAATAATCGCTACAGAATCACAGAAAACTGTTCATAGCATTGATAACCATAAGGGAAACAAAAATAGCTGGATGGTTAAATAAAATACAGCATTTATCATGTTTTCAAACAGATTTAATGATGTAAAAATGCGGTTGTATAATGTTAATTGAAAAATAGAGGGTTTATAATACAGTACGATTCCAATTTTATAAAAGTTGAGAAAGAGAGAGAGAAAACAAATGATTAAACCAAAGTATCAATAGTAATTACAGTAAAACTTTCAAAAGTAGAACCTGTGTAAGGTGGAAACCTGCCAGAGAAGGAAAACTCAAATTATTTCTATTAATAGAGAGCGAAAGAAAAGTAAGACTGCACCCTGTCAAAACCGGAAAACTTGGGATACCCAGAAAAACAAGTCAGTCTTGTTGAGTTCCAGCTCCCACAGGTTTCACTATATATCTGAGTAGTGATAATAAGATTGACTTTAAAATTTTTTTCTTTGTAATAGCTTGAAATGCCTGCAATTGCTGTATGAATATGCATTACTTTTTAAATCAGAAATACAATATAATTTATAAAAATTAGCTTTGTTATTTATGGCTCTGAGGTTATATCAAAGAATATACCCTCCATGAGGGCAAGAATTTCTGTCTGCTTTGTTCACTCTTGGACTCTCTATGCCTAAAATAATGTTTGGGATAAAGTAATGCTGCTAAACATTTTTTGAATAAATGAACAAATGAATGATATGCCTCTGTCTCTAAAGGCAGTAAGTGTTAGGGGCTTGACAATTCCTTCTTCTTATAGACATAAGCAATTACTCCTCATTAAGTATTAATAGAGTACCTGTTATTAGCATGTCTTCTTTCCACTGAGGAGTGACTGCACTCTCGTGGACTGAAAATGACCTTTGATCTTTAGTTAGAGTTTGCTAGGGATACGGGGAAAATGTGGGAAGCAAATGGTAGATGTGGAATCTAATGTATGTGAGATTTAAAAATGATTAGAACAAAAACCTTTTAACTTCAATAAATGACTTTTTTGACTTAAAGAAAAAAGTAGTAATTTATCAATGAACAAATGTTATTATTTGTTACCAGATGAGGATATTTATTGTCTACCATTTCTAGAAGACAAAGGGCTATAAGCATAAAACAGACTTTAGCTGCTGACATTATTGTTGGGGATGGACACTTTATTGAAAAAGACATTATATGGTGCTTCATTGAATTCATATAAATTTTCAAATAATTTTAATAAGTAGCATGTAGTTTAGAGTAAAAATTATTTATGCAAATAGATTTGTTCCTGATCTAAAATTTTATATTTTTTTCCATATTTACTCAAAACTGAAATATGAAATGAAGCCCTAGGGGAATATAATCATAACATTTATGTTATAATTTAATATCACATAACACAGGGTATCAATGTTTTATATCTGGATATATAACAGAGTTCTTGGTTTTTTTCTTTTTTTCCTCCAGGATTCAGAATTTCCAGTAGTTATACAACCAGATCCAAGCCAGTATTTGTGTAAAGAAAACCTTGGTCCATCAAAATTTGACTATAAGCTGAATAACATCTTTAGGCTGCATGAACTTCCAGTGAGCTGGTAGGATTCTGATATTTTATGAATGCCATTGAGATTTTATTGTCATGTGTGCTGGTGATCTTATAGCCAGCCATTCGTGGTAGAAGTGGCATGTTCTTTGCCTGTTCTAAATTGTTACAGCGCTGAAAGAATCTGCTTACAGCTCCTTCAAGATTCTTAAAACTAATTTGTTTAGGCACTTGGTGGCAGTACAGACTAAGTGCACTATTGTATGTATATAACGTGGAGCTTGAAGCCCCAACTTAAAATAATGCAGAAATCATTTTTAGAGAGATTTGTAGGATTTATTTTAAAGAGAGAATCTCAGCAACTATGCATTTCATTTGTTTATTTTACTTAACAATTTTACCAATGTTCAGTTTTTTTTTTCCCCCACTAACAAATCCTCCTTGATGTTTGCTTTGAGGACCAGAGTTTGGTTTACTATAATCGCATCAGAGCTGTGGTAGTGCAGTGGTTAAGAGCTTGGCTGCTAACTAAAAAGTCGGCGGTTCAAATCCACCAGGCGCTCCTTGGAAACCCTGTGGGGAAGTTCTACTCTGATCTATAGGGTTGCTATGAGTCAGAATTAACTCAGTGGTAATGGGTTAATGGTTATCACATCAGTAAATCAAATTTAAAGACCAATATTATTACTTCTTGGCATTTATTAAAAATGTATTTTTCATGAATTTGCACATTTATATTCACAGGAAACTTATTTTAAATCTTGTAAAATTTATAGTACTATTTATTCACAGTTTTTGAGGAAGGTATTTCTCTGAGGAATCTATGTTCTTTAACACATAGATTCCTCAGAGAAACATTTTCTTCTGCGATGCATTAAGATTTTAGTCTAAGTGGTCAGCTTTTGTTGATACTCACAGATACATAATTTTGATTACATTTCACTTAAGTAGTATTATTTTCTAACAATTGTTTATATAATCCCAAAGTTATGTCATTGGTTTTCAAGAAATCTAAGATTTGTACAAAAAATATGGCAAACTATGATTGTTCCTATTATACTTAAGTTAACGAGGACTAATGTCTCAGAATATGATGTTAACCAACTCTAATAATTTCCATGTATTTTACCTGTGGTTGAGGTTGTTTACTTTTTTTCCATTTGCAAACTTGATAACTGTATAGATAGTCCACTTTCTAAACCCTATTAGTTCAATTATTACTTAGTTTCAAGAATATTGTCTATAGTATATTAATTAAGAGCACAGTAGATACGGTCCTTTGTGTCATGACCAAAACTAGTAGGTTAATGAATTGAAAATGTCTGTTAATAAAGGGAACCATACAAATGATATATTCATACCTTATTTATTGTATTTCAACTTAAACACGTGCATGTGCATTCATACGCCAGTCTTTTGGTATAAGGCCATGGCATGTTCTTTGATTAAGTGTCTGCTGATTGGAATTCTGTGCTGTAGGTCTTGCATTGGTCATACTGTAAGCCATCATCTACAATTTCAGTTTGTAATTTCTTTAAACTGAAGCAAGAACTTCAGACATTTGGAAGATCTCCTTTTTCCATAGCATTTATTTAATTTTTGAGGAAATCAATTCCCTTTACCCCACTCATATGTCATCACCTTAATTGATCTTTAATTAGATTATAATAGCAAACACAACTGACTTGTAAGGAGGTTTAGGAACAAACTCCTGTGATCCTTTGCAATCATAGCAGTTGGCCTGTGGGAGCAGTCTGTACTGGTCCACTTGGGTGTGGCCTGAGAGCACTGAGCACCCGGGTGCAGTGGCACAGCTAGTGTGTTTTACAGAGAGAATGGGGAGTGTTGGTCAGTCCAGCAATTGTTAAGTGGAGGATAACGGAAAAGCTCCTGTTAAATGAAAATGTGGAGAAGGGAAGGAGGGAAACATTTAGCTCCTAGTCAAAGACAAGGGGATCTTTTAGCTTAGTTTCCAGCCTTTGGAAAAACAGCTTGCTGCCCTGGTAAGTACTACTACCACCCAGAGAATAATTTCTCTATCACAGTCTGCCCTGGAAATCCCATTAGGAGAGGAGGTTCTAGCATTATGAGTTAGGTAGTAGAAAAATGAATCACTAGTAGAAAGAATAATCACTAATCTTTTAGGGGAACATACTTAAAGGAAGATTCGGCTGTGACTTTAAGACAACTGATTTACCTGGGCTTCTCTTTGCCTGTCGTCTTCATTTTCAGTTGGTCTGTTTCTGCAGCTTTATATATACCTCTGTTTCTTCTTCTCCATGTGCTTGTTGCTCTTCTACCTACTTTATTCCACTACTTCTTCTAACCTCTTGCTCCATGCTACCAACATTTTGCTAGCCATAATATAAAGTTTAATTATAAACTTTTAATGCTCGAATATTTTCATATTTTCTCACCTTAGTTTTGAAACCAGATCAATTGAATAGTCACCCTTTCTTCCACTACTTGATTCTTAACAGGTTTTTAGTAAATGTTTATTGTCTCAATTATACATTTCTTTAAGGAAAAAAAAAAATGTTTTTTGTTTTATAAGTGATCCTGAATTTATTTCTTTACTGTGGTTTGATAGTCAGTTAGCATCAATGTAAACAAAGTTCTTTAGCTTGATCAAGATAATATTGTAATAATAATGACAAGATAAGAATATTAATAATAATAAACTATATTTTACTAAGCATGTATGAACACCAGGGTTCAGCTGCTTTATAAACACTACGTTTGACCTCCGTATCTGTGTAGGGTAGTTATTATTCACCTCTCTATCTCTCTCACTCTTTCTCTCTCTCTCTCTCTCTCACACACACACACACACACACACACACGAGGCTCAGAGAGCTTGAGAATCACAGAGAAAGAATTTATACCAGATCTGGTTAACTGAAAAGCACACTACAAACAGTGAATAAACCAAACATTTTTTTAAAGAAAAGTATTAATGAAATAATTTCTATTTTATAATTGGGCATATAATTTTGCCAGTAACATACGGGCTATATTACCTATGACTTAGGCCAAGATCCTCTTTTTTTTTTTTTTTCTCCCTGATAATTATAGTCTAGGATACTTTCTTTAAACTTAAATACCAAAATAATTAATTAGATAGTGTTTAAGTGCAAAATTTGTTAATTCTATATTCTTTCTCTGGAAAACACAGATTTATCAAAATATTCTTTTTAACCATGTTTTTTCTAACAAGGTCATAATAAGATACTAAACCAAACTTATTGCTGTTCAGTTGATTCTGACTCTTAGTGACCCTATAGGACAGGGTAGAATTGTCCTATAGGGTTTTTAAGCCAAAATCTTTACGGAAGCAGAATGCCACATTTTTCTCCCTCAGAGCAGCTAGTGGGTTTGAACCACCGATCTTTTGGTTAGCAGCCGAGCACTTAACCACTGAGCCACCAGGGCTCCTCATAGTAAGATAAATACACTTTAAATTCTAGATAATTTTAAAATTCTTAACGTTGTACTAATTTGGATTTTTATACTGCAATTTCTTAGGTCAAAGAACCAGAAAGATTTTAAATCAGATTAGTTAGGAGACTTTTTAAGCACCGATTTAGGTGGGTATCTTTCTCCTACTCTTACAGAATGGCTCCTGGCCTAGAAAATGTCCTCAGTAACTCCAATTAGTTTAAAAAAAGAAAAAAGTCCCTTCCTTGGCTTGAAAGTCTCCTACTAAACAGGCTATTTCCTCATACACTGTTTATCTTCACTGAAAAGTTTGGCAAAAGTGCTAACTGAATTAACAGCCTGCAATTACTCTTCCCATTCTCCACTCTATTTTCTCCAGTGGAGTTTCCTTCTTCTCTTTTCCTCAGAAACTGCCCTTGCCAGTCATTAACCACTCCACTTCCCCACCATCAGTGGTGACTTTTTATCTGTTCTCATTTTCGTCACCTCTCAGCTGTAGTCAATATTATTGACCACTCCTTCCTTTCCTCTCATGGTTCCCATCATTGACACAGTCCTGGTTTTCCTGCTGACTCTCAGGCCTTGCTCTCAGTCGTCAGCGCTTTTTCTCATCTGCTAGACTTATGATGAAAACCCTGGTGGCATAGTGGTTAAGTGCTACAGCTGCTAACCTAAAAGATTTAGCACTTCAGATCCACCAGGCAGTCCTTGGAAAGTCTATGGAGCAGCTCTACTCTGTCCTATAGGGTCACTATGAGTTGGAATTGACTCATGGGCAACAGGTTTGGTTTAAACTTCTGATTTTTAGATTGCCCCCAGACTCAACTTCATTGCTTCATCTTTTCACTGCTTAGGCTTTCTCAAATGGCCTCTTCCATACCCAAGCTTTAAATACTTTCCATATGCATAGCCATAGTGATTCTCTACCCTTGACCTCTCCCTTGTGCTTTAATATCTAACAGGCTTCCTCAAATAGCATACCCCCCAAAACTTTTGTTTCCCTCTATTAAACCCAGTCTTCTAATAATTTTCCCTATCAAAGACACCACCACATGTGAATTCATGCAAGCTAAGAAAGCCTAGGAGCATTTTGACTCCTCACCTTCTTATCTTCCAACTCCCACCATTAAATCTACTGGTAAGTCTCATACATTCTTCCTCCAGCATATATTTAAAATTTTCCTTCATGTCTCCATATTACCATGGTCATTTCTCACACTATTGCAAAAGCTTATGAATTTACTCCACTTTTTTTACCCTGCAATAATTCACTCCCTTCACAATAGCCAAACACATCTTTTAAAAGTGTAAATCAGGTGATAAGATTCCCTTCTTTAAATATGGTAATGTCTTCCCTTTGTTTTAAAATAAAGTTTAGACTTCCTACTATAGCCTACCAGGCTCTGCAAGTTAAGACTCCTGCCTGCCTCTTTGGCCACATTCTCATCTCATACTCTCTGTTGCCAGTACTGTCAGCTGTACCAACCCATCGCTATTCTTAAAACAAGTCACATTTATTCCTGCTCCGAGGTCTTTATATTAGCTCTTCCCTCTACTTGTAGTGCTACTTCTCCCAATTTTTGTATGTCTTTTTTTTTTTTTTAACTCATTCATACTTGGAAACCTTGATGGCATAGTGGTTAAGTGCTATGGCTGCTAACCAAAAGGTCGGCAGTTCGAATCCACCAGGCACTTCTTGGAAACTCTATGGGCCAGTTCTGTTCTGTCCTGTAGGGTCACTGAGTCGGAATTGACTCAAAAGCAATGGGTTTTTTGGTTTTAACTCATTCTTATCTTGCATACCTCAGCTCATCTGTCACCTGCTCAGTGGTCCCTAAAATATGCAACTAATATTTTACTTCTCATTTCTTCAGTCACTTTCAATTCCATTGTTGTTGTTGTTAGTTGCCTTCTAGTCATTTCCAACTCATGGCAACCCTATATGTGCAGAGTAGAACTTCCATAAAGGGTTTTCAAGGCTCCGACCTTTTGGAAGCAGATTCCCAGGCCTGTCTTCAGAGGTGCCTCCGGGTGTATTCAAACTGCCAACCTTTTGGCTAGTAGCTGAGTGCTTAACCTTTGTACTACCCAGAGATTCCTTCAGTTCCATAAAAACCAAAACCAAACCAAACCCAGTGCTGTCGAGTCGATTCCGACTCATAGCGACCCTATAGGACAGAGTAGAACTGCCCCATAGAGTTTCCAAGGAGAGCCTGGTGGATTCGAACTGCAACCCTTTGGTTAGCAGCTGTAGCACTTAACCACTACGCCACCAGGGTTTCCTCAGTTCCATAACTCTGCTTTATTTCAGTCATGGCTCTTAGTAGGCACATGGAATAAATTTTAAAGTTATTTTATGGAAAAAAAAAGAACAGTAAATAGTGTTTTCCTAAGTTATGTGCAGAGGAGACTGGCTAAAAGCTCAGCAATTCAATTTCCCTTCCTGGGCCCACTGGAAGATTATATTTCCCAGCCCCCTCTGCAGTGAATTTGGCTGTGTGACTCATCCTGACCAAAGGCAGGGCGTACCACTTCCAGGCTTAATATGAGATTTGCAATGAGACTCTCTGCTCTGTCCTCATCTTATGGTTCAAATCAAAGGACTTTGAAAGTGTTGAGCCACGTGATAGACGGAACACAGGTTCCTGATCATCTATTGCTTTGAAGAGCGCTGCTCAGCCCTCATCAGGCTTTGCCTGAGGTACTGCTTTAATAGCCCCAACTAATGCACTGCACTTCTGTGAAAATAGATTACTTAGGCTATATGAGGTAAAGGCAATTTAAACAAAAAGAAAGAAAGGTTTGAGGGTACATTCACAAGCATTTATTCATTCCACAAAAATTTGTTGGGTACATGTCAGGCAGTATTCTGGGCAGTGACATAAATCTCTAATCCCAGGGAGTTACCTTTAGTTGGGGAGACAGATGATGAACCAATAATGAAAATGTATGTAGTGTACAGTATTCAATGGCCATAAGTGCTATACAAAAAAATAAAGCAGGACAGGGGAAATGGAGTGCAGGGTGGCTTTAGGCCTGAAGAGGGTGGCCAGGGCTTTTCTACAAAGATGAAATTTGATGAAAACCTAAAGGAGATACAGGAGTGAGACATGCAGAGAGCTGAGGAAAAGAATTATAGCAAGAGCAAATGCAAACCCCCTGCAGTGGGAGCATGTCCAATGTTGTAGGAATAACAAGGAGGACGTGAACTTGGAGGAGAGGAGGACAGAATAAAGTTAGGCACTTAGAAGTGAAAGGCCGGGGGTGGGGGTGGTAGTGAGCAGAAGAGTTAACTAATTGACTTATAGAATAACAAAGTAACTTTAACTATTATGTGGAAAGTAGACTGTTGCAGGGATCAAGGGTAGAAGATGGCAGATCACTTAGGAAATATTTCAGTAATTCAGGAGTATTGTAAAGATGTCCTGGACCAGGGTGATGGAAATACAGATGCTGATAAATGGCCAGATTCTTTGTTATTTTTTGATAGAAATGTTAACAGGTTTTCTGCTGGATTGAATATGAAGTGAGAGACAGAGAGAGGAAGTAAGGATGTCTCCTAAGATTTTTTGTAGGAGCAAATGAAAAATGGAGAGGCCATTAAATTGGATAGGGAAGACTAAAATTGAAGCAGGTTTGGAATATGGGGTTGGGCATGTTAAGTTTGTGAGGCCTATGAAATTTACAAGTAGACTTTGATATGGAGGGGACTCCTTAAACTGTGCAGTAAACAAACTTCATGGCTGTATTCCCTGCCTGTCAAGTAGTTAGTCTCATGTCAGCACTATTCCATGAATTTCCATTGAAACAGACACCAGAAGTAAAAATATCTTTTAGTGTAAAAAATGAGCATTATAGAAATGTAATTTTTTCAACATGGATCAGTATAAAGGCTAATTTCCCTTATTGTTTTAGCTGCAAATTGTGTTTTCAAGTGCCTACTAGTTATATTTTAAAATGTGATTTTTTATATTAAACATTAAATCCTTTTCAAGCTATAGATTTTACTGATATTTTTATAACGCACATTTATAATAAGGTTAAATTGTGTTGTAACTTTTATGATATTACATCCAAAAAGAAAAAAAAAAAACCAAAACATTAGAGAAGAGGGTGTATTTAAATTTTGAATTATCAAAGGGAAAGAACTTATGGTTCCTTGAAGCATCAAGAAAATTCCACTTAGGAGGGTAATTATATGCAGATAAAAATTCTTGTACTCATTAGTTATAGGTAATGTACAGAATAATTTAGAACTTTTTCTATAAGATAAATATATATTTTGTTTTTTACTGTCAAAGTACTAGGGTATTCAGTTAGCTTCCATTAAATAATGATAATGTTTTTGCCTCTATGTTTTAAGAAGGAAGATACACTTTAATTTACAGTAAAAGTAAAAATACGTTTTAATGAGATATTTATCTTTTTGAGTGTGTTCCATGCATAAATACATCATCTAATTAAGAGATTAGATTTTCAGTTTCTTTCGGATTGTCTTTTGTGCCCTTGTATGTATCTGACTTCAGCTTTAAACCAAGTTGGGCTTGTTGAGCAGCTGTCATCCTCCAGAAGGTGTTCTCATTTGTTTGCTGGGTCAACTTACAGTTAACATTATGGAAAGGGCTTTTCATTGGTCACAGATGATGCACAAGCATTTTCAATGCCAGTGTTTCATAGATTCAGAAAGAGATCAACAGTTGCCCTTCTGGGGCTATAACTGTTTTTCATTCTGTTTTAATTATCTAGATTCATGGTAATAACCACAGTGACCTACATGAAGGCATTGTTGGACATATTATAATTATATATAGCAATTATTTGTAGTGCCAACAATGCATAAAAATCCTACCTATTAACTAAGGCTGATAAAAATTGAAACTATGATTGCCTCCCTTAGGACATAGTTTCTGCTTAGAAAAGCTAAAACATTTAGTTTTTACATAAAAAGTTCTATTTTTTTTTCTGGAGTATATTATTATGATAAGGTAAGTATATTTCAATGCAATAGCAATATATTAATAACATCCTAGTAAAGGTGAAAGCTATCTCTTTCCAGCTTCTTTCTTAGCTACATTCTCGTGTCTCCTATTACCTACTGTGTAATGGAGTCCTGGTGGCACAGTGGTTAAGAGCTATGGCTGCTAACCAAAAGGTTGGCAGTTTGAATCCACCAGCCGCTCTTTGGAAACCCTATGGGGCAGTTCTACTCTGTCCTGTAAGGTTGCTATGAGTTGGAATTCACTTGATGGCAATGGATTTGGTTTGTTTTTTTACTGCATAATAGGAAGTTAAAAGCAAAGCTTCATCTTTGTAATGCAGATGGTTTAGGACAAATACCACTATACCTCTTTTATTTAGTATGTAAAATTATATTCACACATTTACTCATAATTCACTTTTACTAATTGGAGGTGGCAAAACTTGATAAAGTGCAAATAATCAGCAATTTCTGTCATTGCTTGATGGAGTGCCTCCCCTAAACTTATCTAAGACCTTGTCTTTTAGACCATGGTAAAGTCAATGCATGTCAACTGGTATCCCATAATTTATTTTTACTTGCTTTTCATAGTTATATTGTGGATGGGTTGTAAATGCCAGTGCTTGTACTGATAGCTTTCAATCTTAAACCAGTTTCACCAATTTCTTATATCTCTATGACTAGCATGATTTTGTCATGTTGGTTTTATATTATTATTTTGTTTCTTATCAAAGAATGTAATGAAATTTTTTATTTGACTCATATATCCAACATACATAACAATGTTTATGCTCTGAATTGAAATTTAATCTAAAACTACTGACATTATCCCAATGCAATAACTATTAACTTAGAGTACGTCATAAAGTAGAAAATTCCTTCCTGTATATCACATGGGCACCTCAAACTTAGAGTGTCTCAAAGCCAATTTCCTCTTTTTGCCATTCCCTTCCCCTCCACTCATACCTTCTCCCCCCGCCCCATTTTGGTTAGTGTCTTTATCATCCATATAGTCACATAAGTTCACCTGTGAATCTTTCCTATGTCCCCCTTACCACTGACTTATCACATTACTTCAGCCTGTGTTTTATATACAAAATGAGTTATTAGCCATTCACTCTGTCAAAAGTTCCTCATCACCTTTTGCTTATGTTCCCTCAACAGCCTCCTATTGGTATTTCTGCCTCCACTTGTTCCCCCTACTCAAATTTATCCTCCTTGCTGTCATCATAGTAATCCTCCTAAAATGAAGATATCTTATTTCTGTATTAAAAAAAAAAATTTGTATTAAAGTCTTTGATTATTTCTGAGCCCTCAAGACATACTTGGCTCTTCCCAGACTAACCCCAACCTATCTTTCTAGCCTATTCCTGTCACTTGCCGCTATACTCGCTATGATCTAGACTCACTGAAATTCTTTCACATGCTTGTGTCCTGGCTCATGTTCCTTATGCCTGGAATGCATTAACCTCCCTTTTCCACTTGGTAAATACTCCAGCTTCCTGAAATATATCTCCATCCCTAAACCAAATCTCCTCTCTATTCTCTTGGTATTAGGTACATAATATAAAGAATGCATAATATAGGGGTATATAGAACATATCATATTGAATCCCAATTATTTGTTTATGTGTCTATACCCCCCAGGACCCCAACAAGGTCTGTTGAAGACAGGGGCTGTGCGATTCTCATCATTACAAATAATCCCTGACAGATAGGAGGTGCTCCATTTGTGTTGAAGGAATGAGTATGTGCATTTAATGAAAACATTTGTGTGCAACCATAGGTATAGAGCCAACTTTTTCAAACTGCATTACCCACTTATAACCTAGATATCACCTGATGTCACCCTCTGTCTTAAAAATGATTTTGTTTGAATGCCCAATGATCTCTTTGAATATCTATGATCTTATGTTTTTAAAAATATTAAAATAATTTTTCTACTCATAGTCAGGGCCCTAATTGGCCAATTCAGTGCAAATAAGGTTGCTATAAACACTACTCACACAGTGTGGAGTAGCTAGCTTTATTTCTGTCATACACTCAAGGCCCCAAGTTCTCACATTTGGCAGGAAGTATAAAAGAAGCCCTGGTGGTGCAGTAGTTAAGTGCTCAGCTGCTAACTGAAAGGTCAGTGCTTTGAAGCCTCCAGCCACTTCGTGGAAGAAAAATGTGGCAGTCTGCTTCTGTAAATATTCACAGCCTTGGAAACCCTACAGAGCAGTTCTACTCTGTCCTATAGGGTCACTGTGAGTTGGAATAGACTGAACGGCAATGCGCATAAAAGAAGCCACTTTAGTACATACAGCCTGCCTTATTTGTCTTACTTTCTTGAAGAAAAACTGTTGCTTTTCTGTATTCTCAAAATTCAGTCTCTCATTTGTATACGTGTTTTGTTCTCCCAGTTCTCATATATCTGGTTTTCTAAGTCTTCCTAAGACCCTCAGTGGACTTTTGACTTTTCTAGCTTCCTCATCCGTGTGACCTTCTGACAGCTGAGTGACGTTTAATCCTAACCTTGCTGACCTGGGACCTGTATTTTCACTCCAACTCCCAGTTCTCTAGCTACTTGATTTTCTTGGCAACTATTTTCCAGATTGTTCTCCATTTGGGAAGTAAGGGTAGATATGCCAAACCTGAAGAATGCTTTTATGTAGCAACTTACCAAAAATGTAAATTTAAAATATATTGCCAAATTCATGGATTCATTCTGAATTTTCAATTAATGATGAATATGTGAGAAAGAAAATGAGGCATTCCATCCACTTTTGATATATGAATATCAGAGATATAGGTCATAGCATGGTAAAAAGACCGTATGATTTTACAATTCAAAATGGCCATTACCAGTCCATTTCAGCTCACTAGTGCCTAGGATATTGATGTTTATGCATTCCATTTAATTTTTGATGACTTCCGATTTTCCTAGATTCATACTTCATACAGTCCACGTTCCCATTAATGGATGTTTGCAGCTGTTTCTTCTCATTTTGAGTCTTGCCACATCAGCAGATGAAGGTCCCAAAAGTTTGACTCCATCCACGTCATTAAGGTCCACTCTTCTTTGAGGAGACAGCTCTTCCCTTGACATATTTGAGTGCCTTACAACATGACAGGCTTATCTTCCAGCACTATGTCAGCCAATGTTTCGTTGCTATTCATAAGTTCTTCACAGGCTAATTCTTTTCAGGCGTAGACCACAGGGCCGGCCCATCTTCCTAATCTGTGTTAGCCTGAATGCTCAGCTGAAACCTGTCTGCTGTGGGTGACCCTGCTGGTATTTGAATACCTGTGGCATAGCTTCCAGTATCACAGTAACACAAAAGCCCCTGCAGTATAACAAACTGACAAATGTCCAAAAGAACATTTCAAGATCTATCCTGAAGTACAGTGCTGTCAGTGATATGATAATATCCATATGCCTACAAGGAAGACTAGTTAATATGAGTATTATTGAAATTTGCGTACCAACCACTAAAGCCAAAGAAGAAGAAATTGAAGATTTTTACCAACTTCTGCAGTCTGAAATTGATCAAACATGGAATCAGGATGCATTGATAATTACTGGTGATTGGAATGCAAAAGTTAGAGACAAAGAAGGATTGGTAATTGGAAAATATGGTCTTGGTGATAGGAATGATGCCGAGATCACATGATAGAATTTTCCAAGACCAATGACTTCATTGCAAATACAATTTTTTACCAACATAAACAGTGACTGTACACATGGACCTCACCAGATGGGAAACACAGGAATCAATTGACTATACCTGTGGAAAGAGACAATGGAAAAGCTCAATATCATCAGTCAGAACAAGGCCAGGAGCTGACCCTGGAACAGACCATCAATTGCTCATATGCAAGTTCAAGTTGAAACTGAAGAAAATTAGCATAAGTCCACGAGAGCCGGAGTAAGATCTTGAGTATATCCTACCTGAATTTAGAAACCATCTCAAGAATGGATTTGATGTGTTGAACACTACTGACCTAAGACCGGATGAACTGTGGAATGACATCAAGGACATCATACATGAAGAAAGCAAGAGGTCATTAAAAAGACGGATAAGAAAGAAAAGACCAAAATGGATGTCAGAAGAGACTCTGAAACTTGCTCTTGAAAGTTGAGTAGCTAAAGCAAAAGGAAGAAATGATGAAGTAAAAGAGCTTAATGGAAGATTTCAAAGGGCAACAGAAGAAGACAAAGTATAATGACATGCACAAAGACCTGGAGGTAGAAAACCAAAAGGAAGAACACACTCAGCATTCCTTAAGCTGAAAGAGCTGAAGAAAAAATTCAAGCCTTGAGTTGCAATGTTGAAGGATTCAACAGGGAAAATATTAAACGACACAGGAAGCATTAAAAGAAGATGAAAGGAATACACAGAGTCACTATACCAAAAAGAATTGGTAGACAATCAACCATTACAGGAGGTAGCATATTATCAGGAACCGATGGTCCTGAAGGAAGAAGTCCAAGCTGCACTGAAGGCAGTGGGAAAAAATAAGGCTCCAGGAATTGAGGGAATACCAACTGAGATGTTTCAACAAACTGATGTAGTGCTGGAAGTACTCACTTGTCTATGCCAAGAAATTTGGAAGACAAATGGAAGAGATCCGTATTTATGCCTATTCCCAAGAAAGGTGATCCAACCGAATGCAGAAATTATCAAACAATATTGTTAATATCACACACAAGTAAAATTTTCTTGAAGATCATTCAAAAGGAGCTGCAACAGTATATTGACAGAGAACTGCTAGAAATTCAAGCCGGATTCAGAAGAGGATGTGGAACCAGGGATATCAGATGGATCCTTATTGAAATCAGAGAATACCAGAAAGATGTTTACCTATGTTTTATTGACCATACAAAGTCATTTGATTTTGTAGATCATAACAAATTATGAATAACATTGCGATGAATGGGAATTCCAGAACACTTAATTGTTCTCATGAGGAACCTGTACATAGATTAAGAAGCAGTCATTCAAACAGAACAAGGGGGGTACTGCTTGGTTTAAAGTCAGGAAAGGTGTATATCCTTTTGCCATACTTATTCAGTACGTATACTGAACAAATAATCCGAGAAGCTGGACTACACGAAGAAGAATGGGGCACCAGGATTGGGGGAAGACTCATTAATAACCTGAGATACGCAGATGACACAACCTTGCTTGCTGAAAGTGAAGAGGACTTGAAGTACTTACTGATGAAGATCAGACCACAATCTTCAATATGTATTACACCTCAACATTAAGAAAACAAAAATCCTCACAACTGGACCAGTAGGCAACATCATGATAAACAGAAAAGATTGAAGTTGTCAAAGTTTTCATTTTACTTGGATCCACAATCAACACTCATGGAAGCAGCAGTCAGGAAATCAAAAGACTCATTGTATTGGGCAAATCTGCTGCAAAAGGCCTCTTTAAAGTGTTGAAAAGCAAAGATGTCACCTTGAAGACTAAGGTGTGCCTGATTCAAGCCGTGGTGTTTTCAGTCACCTCATATGCATGCGAAAGCTGGACAACAAATAAGGAAGACTGAAGAAGGATTGATGCCTCTGAGTTGTGGTGTTGGCGAAGAATATTGAATAAACCATGGACTGCCAAAAGAATGAGTAAATCTGTCTTGGAAGAATTGCAACCAGAATGCTGCTTAGAAGCAAGGATGGCAAGGCTAAGTCTCACATACTTTGGACTTGTAGCAGGAGGGATCAGTCCCTGGAAAAGGACATCATGCTTAGTAAGGTTGAGGGCAAGCAAAAAAGACATAGGACCCTGAGTGAGATTGATTGACAACAGTGGCTGCAACACTAGGCTCAAGCATAACAACGATGGTGAGGATGGCGCAGGACTGGGCAGTGAGTGTTTCCTTCTTTTGTACCTGGGTCACTATGAGTCGGAACTGACTTGACTGCACCTAACAACAACAACAACAACAGCAAGGTAAAAAGGAAAAAATAAAAAATCTTCTCTTTCTCAATCAGATTCCCTCTGAGGAGGAGGGCGTTGAAGGCCAAGACACAACTGGGTTACATTGCTAAAACTTGGATCAATACATGGGGAGAATAAGAGATCTTGAATTGAGACAAAATTTTTTTCTCTTTGATTTTCTTTATCCACTCAATGATTGTGTAATAAATCCCTACCATGTGCCAGGCACTGTTTTAAGCATTGGGGATAAGATGGCAACAGAGAAAGAGAGACAGAGAAAGAGAGAAAAAGGCTTTTTTCCATACTTGTAATCACTGCTTTAGAAAGACCTAGAGGGCCACTTACTGACTGCAGGCCTAGGAGGAAAGGATGGAGGAGCCCTGCTGTTATTTCAGCCCTTAGGATAAGGTTGGAGGGAGCAGGACAAAAGGAGCTCACCTGGCACAGATCGTTCCTTCTGCACATTTCCTTTAGAAAAAAGTAACAAGTACATGTGTAAGGATTTAAGCCTCTTAGTTTCATGACTGTTCTAGCTCCTAATCATATCAGAGCAATGTTAGAAAAGTGGGGGCGTATGCTTATACAGTATATATCAAGGGGCAAGGAAATATATGGTTTATGATATAGATTGTAGGCTGTTCGTATGCAAATATACGCACAGTTCTTGGTGTGGGGAGACCTTTCGCACAGGAAAAGAGGTAGTTATAAATTTCTGATCTGAATATGAAGTTCTAGAACTCTTCAAAACTAGCTTGTGTTATCTGTGGCAATTCTTACAGCTGCCATCGCCACTGTGCAGGTTTTATGCTTTTGTTTTGTTATGTTAAACCAGGTTGATGTCAAAGATTTCTCAAGGGACGTAACTAATTGATGATAAATTAGGTATCAGTTATTTGATTTATGAAGAAAATGGAATGTTTCTTAAAGTGATAATATTAACCATATGGTAAATTGTGATCCGTGAACAAAAAGATTTTATCTGCATTTGTTTTACATTTAACTTGTTGCCATCGAGTCAATTCCAACTCATAGCAACACTATAGGACAGAGTAGAAGTGCCCCCATAGAGTTTCCAAAGAGTGCCTGGGTGGATTCAAACTGCCAACCCTTTGGTTAGCAAAGGTAGCACTTAACCACTACACCAACCGGGTTTCCTTGTTTTACATTTAAGCTTAAGGAAATTCAAACAATCAACACATCACTTGGTGAAAAAAATAGTTATTTCTAAAAGTTTCTAGCTTTTCTTCCTGGTGTTTTCTTATGTAAAGCATTGTC